>NW_010234209.1:0-1990 GCF_000690775.1 Eurypyga helias | reverse complement strand
GAGTGTTAAAGGAGGATAACCAGTGAGCAGAGGTTTTGCCAAATGACTGTGGCAAATCTAGGAGTTGGTTAAAGCGTTTCCTAGCCAGTGATAGCTGTCTTGTGTTGAGAAACACTGCCCACAGCAGCATTGTCAGGAGAAAGCTGACATGCCCACGCTGGTCCCTTCAGTGCAGACTTTGGCTTCTTGGTGTAAACTGGAGGTGGAGGAAGAGCTGAGCTGAGGAGCTACAGGGGTGGGGAGGCAGCTCAGAGCTGGGCACACTTCTCATCTCCTCACATAGCTGCAGGGGCAGTGAGCTACAGCAGAGGGGATGGACAACAAAAAGTCAAGGGCAGGGCCTTCAGCTACTGCAGCCATTACCTGGGTGAATTAATCAAACCCCTTATTACCAGAAAAATGTCTTATGAGCAGCTTGCTCTGTTAACTGCATTTTCAAGTTTGCATTTCTGCAGTGTTAATCCTTTGATAACCTCCACCCCCTTCATTGGTTCACTTTTTGTATTTTAGTAAAATATAAATGATAATGTCAGTATAAAATTTAATATTTCACAAGAATAGAGAAGTATTTATTGCCGTAGGAAAAAGGAAAACCTATTCCACTTGAGTAAGCACATGATCTGTGAGCTATGGAACTAGACACTTATAAAACATATTCTCATTTTGTGTACCAAAAATCAGCTTGCCTAAATGTAAATATAGTCTTCTCAAGAACACATAACACTTTTAAAATAATTTCTTAGTGAACATAAGTAAAATTTACTACTGTAAGAAAGTTAGTCTGGCATATTATTATAAATTAAACTACTGTAATTGCAATATGGCTTCCAAGGCCAAGTCATCTCTTCCACATTCCATAATACTGGTTGTGAGAAAAAACTGAAAATGGAAGAGCAGAGCCAGAGTACATTTTTTCCTCCTCTTAGATAAAAAACAGCTAGGGAAACTTTGGTCTATCTCAAATAAAAATCCCCATGCTCTGCATAAAAAGGAATCTGAGAAGTTGATTCACACAGTTTAAACCAGCTCTGTTGAAATAAAGAACGCAGTTGCGTGCAAATAGAACCACATATTTAGGGCTCAAAAATCAATTAAGTTCATAATCAAAACAGGCTCTTCGTTTTCTGACTTTCAAACAAGACTGTTTCTAAAAACATAATCTATTACACCTTCTCATTTTCAAATAATAAAAATATATTTCTAAGGCATCATATGCTTGCATCACTACTTGGTAGGAGGATTTCTAAAATAATAAATTACTTGACTCCGGGGAGCACAGAAATGCTAATTAGTTAACTAACTGTTGACTTACTAGTTAATGAGTGCTAACAATATTTAGATGTGCTTATTTCATTTAGGAAAATTGCTTTTTGAGAATGTTATAAGGCAAAAGTATATTGTTTGTCAGATTTGAGATGGTTGGAGAGAGACTGATTCAGAGCCAGTTTAACTCAATGGAGGCTTTCCACTGCATCAAGTATTTGGGCAAATACCACAAGAGTGCAAAAATTGTTTAATGCATTACTGCTGCTGATCTAAATAATTAAATAATTGGATTGAATGGCTAAAATAATGGAAAAGGTGGATACTGTAGTACAACTTCCTTTCATCTGTTATTCTCCCCCTTATCCTTCAATCTGTGCTTTACAGGGTACACATCTTCAATGTTTTCATCCACAGCATTCTGTCCTGAATTCTCATCACACTTTCCATGTTAACTGACCTATGGGCCTGACAGCATTTGCAAATATTAATTTAGCTACTGTCTGTAATCCAGAGTCACCAACTACAGATGATAAAACCTAGATTTGTCTCTAACCTATGTTATTCTGGACTTAAGGCAGACACAGTATTTTTAATATGAAGCTTTACCTCATTTTCTGTATGCCTCTACCTGTCTCTGATCATTCTGTGGCAGACATCCTCTCTGATTTACACATCCCTTTTTTCTGGGTCATGGCCATCCCAAAGACAACTACAGGCTGGGTGG
>NW_010234208.1:0-11589 GCF_000690775.1 Eurypyga helias | reverse complement strand
GGTGGACTCGCAGAGCACGAGTACTGGTTTTGTTACATCCAAGTGCCTGTACAGGAGAGATCCCATCCTTCCCAGTGATCTCGGGTAGACTGATTCCTCCTTAGGCACGGAGTATTCCGGCAGCAGTGCTACCGCCAGGTCGGTGTGGTAGAACTTTGAGCTCCCGTCAGCTGTTTTGTAAATCACTGCACTTAGAAAATACCTGTTTCACTTCAGTGGAGAAGCTGGCTGCTGAGAGACCCAAACCTTCTCCTTTCGTGCTAAAAGCTAACAGGTTTTTCTGTAAATCAGGAACACGCTTGTCTCTAGATTTAGTCCATTGTAGAAAATCCAGGTAGGATGTAGATTCCTGGTAAAGCTGGTGGGCAACAGCCTTCTGTCTTCCAAACAGCAGCTCGTCCTTCCTCCCTTCCAGAAACGGTGTCAAGGAGGAACCTTGTTGTTCATGTTAACAGGGCAACCAAATTTTGGAAGAGCTGCAAACCAGGTGGGATAAACTGCAGGTTGATGCTTCGGTTCCAGGGTTCCCCTGTTGCCCCTCGTCTCATATAAGCAAGAGACTTCCCTGTTCCCACCTCCAGCAGCGGGAGATGGTGGCTCCTGTTGCTGAGAGCAGTGCCAGGTCCCCGGAGAATGATGTTTTCTTCCACTGATCCTTGGAATGCCGGGTGTTGGGGAACGATGCCGGATGGAGTTGGTCTGGAAGACGCAGGTCTGAGGCGGGTGGGAGTTTAACCCGGCTGGGCGAGGCGGGGGGAGGACCTTGGGACATCTGCAGGAGGGGGCACAGGGCTGAACTGAAGCAGAACCATGCTGGGGGTACGATGCCTACGTGTGCTTTGTAAAAGAGCCCTGTTTAAGGAAAACTGAAATAGCTGGAGTGAGCACAGGTCATACTTGGTCTGTTCCTTCATCACCAGACTTCACCCCACCCGGCAACATTGACTGGGGAGGTCAGGCACCCCTCTTGGCGTTGGAATTATGTTTTAAGCCCAATTTAGTCTTTAAAGTCCTTTTTCTAATTTGCAGAACTCTTCCCTCTCTGTCAGGCATATATTGGGAGTTTTGGGGAAATACGTAGCTCTTGAGATGAATTAGAATAAGGGCATTTTAAGTTAATTTAGAACATGTGTTTATGGTAGTGAAACACTTATTAATGTAATGAAATATTAGGTGCCTTTGGTGTTCAGAAGTATTTAACTTAACAGTGCTGCTGTCTAACTCATCGCAAAGCGCTCGGGGAAAAGTTACTCCATGAGCTGAAGAAAAGCTTACAAACCAGTTTCATGCCACCAAACGTTCCTTTGGTGTACTGTACCTTTAGAAACAAAAATAGCGTTAGACTTTTGAAGTCCTATTTCAGAAGCTTTTCAAAACGTAATTTAACCCGACTGTGCTGCATCCTCTGTCCACGGGGACCTCCTGGGTTGTTCCCAGGGGAGGTCGGCGCTGTGAGGTCCATCCTTGCCGCGTAGCCGGGCCATGGCACGTGTGCTGTCCCGTGAGGTCTCCCAACTGGGAGTCCACCTCCAGCAAACCAAACCCGGCCTCTTCCCAGCTCCATCCCGCAGGGAGCCGTTTGCCAGCACCCGCCTGGCGCTCCCCTGGACCGGCCTGGCAGGGTGCTCGTTTAGCATCACTCGCAGGAACTGTGCGAAGTCTGAGTTTGTCTTTGGGGGAGGATTATGTGGCTTTTGATAAACACGAGGTTTTACTCCTGATTTTAATGCTATGACCTTCTTTTTGTAACACCTTGCCTTTTGAAACTTTCAGTCCTTATAATTATCTTACACTGTGCATCAATGCTGGGAACTCAGAGGGTTTTTGTTTTCTTCGTAACTGAAGTGTTGTCTGTGTGGGCTCGTAGCCCTCAGCGATGGTGACTGTGTCTGTACGCACAGCAGCGTCCAAAGCCGACGTTGTGTATGACAAGGAACAATGCAGAGAGAGTGATCTCTTAACCCTCCGTTAAATTAATGCTCTTCTGTGCCAGCCGGCCTGTGGGAAGGTGCAGTGGAACTAACCCCGAGAGGGAATCTCCAGAATCATAGAATCATGGAATGGTTTGGGTTGGAAGGGACCTTAAAGATCATCTAGTTCCAACCCCCCTGCCATGGGCAGGGACACCTTCCACCAGACCAGGTTGCTCCAAGCCTCATCCAGCCTGGCCTTGGACACTCCAGGGATGGGGCATCCACAGCTTCTCTGGGCAACCTGTCCCAGTGCTCCCCACCCTCTCCGGGAAGAATTCCTTCCTGATGTCCCATCTCAATCTCCCTCTTTCCGTTTAAACCAGGCTAATAGGCGCTTCTGGAAGGCATCAGAATTGCTGTCGTATTTGCAGTGTCACGTCCTTCTCGCAACCAGAGTAGCCAAGTGAGCGGGGCAGTGCCGCGGTCCGTGGCCTCCCCGTACCTGGCAGTCAGGGCGGCTTCCCGGGGCAGGCGCAGCCGATCTGACGGGCGGGATTTCGGGACTGCTTTAACCGGCTTTGGGATGCTGACCTCAGCATGCAGCTGCTGTATGACCTGGGAGAAGTGCAAAGGCAACAGGAAATCGCATTGCTGGCACCTAATCGAGGTGCCTGACCGTTGCTTTGGGAAACTGAGGCCTGGAAGCGTTTTGCCAAGGGAAAGGAAACGAACTCCGTAGCCTGGGCTGTGATCCTGCTGCGGCAGGGGGGTAGCAGTAAACCTAAATTTTCAGTCACTTTATTAGTTCAGCTGTTGTGCTCCAGTACCCAACTTGCCTTTCAAGCCAGTTAGAGGTGTAACTCACAGGGGATGTGAGTTGATAAAGCTGAATTACGGTTTGGCGTAACAGCCGTGTCTGTATACACACACATATTGGAGCGCAGCTGCTTTTACTATAATCAAAAAGCATAAATGCTAAAATCAACTCTCGAGTTTTTAAACAGCTATTTAAGAATTCAGTTCTTTCAAAACTATTTTTAAAGATTCTAAAAGCTTCCCCTTCCCCTGCCATAAGGTGTAATAACCTCTGAAATACAGCCTGCATTTTAAATGCCTGCTTTTGCTTTTTCGCGATCCGTATAGCTCGACTTCTTTTTGCTTCCAGCTTGCACACACCCTGTGTACTCAAGCATCCGTATTGATGTGCATATCTATTGTTTCTAATCTGGTCAGTTGGTCGATGAAGACCGACATGTAATTAATTGTATAATATTGTGCACAATGTCCCACCCTACATTTATCCAGATGGATTTGCTATTTGTTAGCTGTAGCTGCTTCCCTAAACAGCTTCAAGAGGATATAATAAGAGTGGTTTTGTTCTTCCCAGGCTTCCTATTTTTTAGCTGACAAATAATTTTGAAGAAAAACAATTTAAAGAATATTCCTTTTTAAAAACTTTTTAACCCGATCTCTTTCATCATATGACTGATATTTTTTATGCGTTGATATAACGGTCCAAAGTGAAGGAACGAATTGAAGATGCACTATTTGGTTACTGTTTCACTCAGCTGTCTGTGGGGTCAGTAATGGAAATTAAACACCTGCCTTAGTCCTGAGGACCCCACAGATTTCATTTGCAGTGAGCTGGGGAGAAACTGGAAGGAAGAGCAGAGCAGTCAGCAGTTTGCCCCCGTTTCAGTCTGCAAGAGGGACCTTGCTTGTGCTTTTCCTGCGAGATAGGTGATGGTACTCAAGGAAAAGTTGCATCTGCCTGACCTGTCCACTATGATGTTCTACTTCTGCTGTTTTGGTTCTCATGCAGATGGAGGGAACGAGGAGCCACCAGACCGAAGACAGGCAAGTGTAGACTCCCGTCAGAGCCGATCTGGGCAAGGTAAACCTTAGTGTTGTTCTGCCTCAGTGACTCGTTTCTCATTTGTCCACCTTTTTTTATATATATATATATTGTGTTTTTCATAAGGCCGTGTAATCTTACGGAGTTTTGTGACTATCGTTACTCTCCACATAGCTACAAATCTACTGATATTCACAAACCAGATTATTTTGTAGAGCTTGGAGGAGTTTAGGCTAATTCATGGTGCAGCACAGGCCATGTACGTGCAGAGCCCAGGGCATCTCCGTGTTGCAGGCGGGGGACCAGAGCTTACGCAAGGGCGGTTGTTGGAGCTGGTGGTGTAAAGCCTTCAGCACATACCAGCACAACTCAGTGGGCCACTGGCGTGCGGTCACCGCTTGCCTTCCTCCCTGCCTGCAAAGGGGAGAACCTGTCAGGTTCTCAATGACCAGGTTATCCTTCCCCCCAGCCCCCGTGATGCGGTAGAGGTGGCATCTTTGTGCTCCTTGGGGGGTGAGCAGCCAGGGCTTACAGCTTCTGCTTTGTTTCACCCTACAGGAATATGGCAAAAGGTCCTAGGAGAAGAGTAATGAAAGTAGGTTTTGTATTACTTAAATAATGATTCTACAAACTCTTTTGTTGAGCATCCCTCGTCCACAGTAGGCTCGGTGGTTAAAACCACCATGTAACGGGGATTTCTGTCACTGACAACAGCAGCTCTTAGATCTCTGCTGGCTTACGTCTCCTTTGAAGTAGCTTACTGAAAGTTTTAAGCATTTGCTCACTTGGGAGAGTAATGAAAATGCTGGTATTTTCACGCAGCTCCTGAGACTGAGAAGCATTTTCTGGAGGCACAGCTCTAGTAGGTGCTGTGTGCATTGACTTATTTTCTCTTTGGGATTGCAGCAATAATTTTCCTTTCATTTAGGTTCAAGCCTGCTGTTGTCATGGTGTCCTAATGACTTATTATGGAGACATTTTCTCCAGAGCATTGTTCTTTTTTGGCAGTATTCCAGCATTGCCCGAGGAAAATTATTGCAAGTGATTGAAGCCTGTGCTCAGAATTAGGGGGATCGGCATTTAGAGTGGAAGCCCTGAAGCCTAGCATCAACAGCTGAAACTGCTCTGATGATCCAGGGTCTTTTAAAATCATAATTTTAAAAATAATAATCAATTTTTCTTGTTTTAAAATTTATTATTTTCAATTTTCTTATTTTAATGTAGAAGAGTTAAAATCAGATTAGGAAAGAACAAGGGAATTTGACTCGCGTACCCCGTGATGGCTTGCATACAAGTGGCATTTCTGTGCTTCATGGTGTCCCTTCCCCAGGTGCTGTTAGCGCAGATAAAGTCGCTGCTGTGTTAGTTCTGCAGGCTGAGCCTTGCCCGCTCTCTGCAGCCGGTCCCTGGGATGTTCTTCCATCTGGCTGGGCTCCGTCCCTTGGCTGGCTGTTAGCAGACACAGCAGCTCGGGTGCAGCTGCTGATGGGAGCTGCCTGCTGGGTTTCCCTGCGGTTCTCTCAGACCCTGCTCTCTCAGGTTACGTTTCAGCCTATTTATTCAGCATCTCGGCTGCTGTGGAAAAGTACCAGTTCTGGGCAGAGGACATGGGGCTTTTCTTGCAAACACTTGCCAAAGAATGACGACCATAGAATCATAGAATTACAGAATGGTTTGGGTTGGAAGAGACCTTAAAGATCATCCAGTTCCAACCCCCCTGCCATGGGCAGGGACACCTTCCACTAGACCAGGTTGCTCCAAGCCGCATCCAGCCTGGCCTTGGACACTTCCAGGGATGGGGCATCCACAGCTTCTCTGGGCAACCTGTCCCAGTGCCTCCCCACCCTCTCTGTGAAGAAGACATATAGCTGTTTGCCTCACCAAGTATGACTTTAGGGATTGTAGGAGCTAGCAAGAATTTTCAGCGTGAGAATGGAGTAGAGGGGGAAACGTGAAAAGACAGTTCCAGCTTCCTGGAGAAACAAGCTTCCAGGTGAACTGTTTGCATTGGATCAATGGATGTGACTGTAGACACAGGCTTTCTGTGGTGTGGAAGAAGTCTCTTTGTTCCATAAAAGTATGATCTTTAACTTTGCCCCGTCCTGTGCCCCTCAGTTGCTGTCTGTCTGCACATGTTAACGTGTATTTTTCATAATGAGGGGTTATTTTTATTGTGCTTAGATAAACCAGCCAACAGAAGTGCGGTGGTTGTCTGTCTTGTGTTTAAACTTCCATGTTGCTGCATGTGATGCCCAAGTATTACAGTTGTCCATAAAGCTTTATTGTCTTGGAAAACTTCAGGAAATAGTTTATTAGCTCAGAAACAATCTTTGCAGTAACATTTTATTTGAATATGTGTTACAGATAAACTGTCAGAGGTCCATTCCAGCTGTGAAATGATCCCTAATTTGAGGGTTTGAGAAACCCAATATTCCTTCTGTCTGAAACAGATTTTTTGTGTGTTTGTTCCAGCAAGGACAAGACAGAAATTTTGACATCTGTGGAATGAAAACAGTATGTTGTGGGTATTTTGTGAGTTCCCTTTTCTGTTGTAAACCATTTGAATTCTAAGAAGGAAAATATCCCTGAAGATTTTGCAAAGCTATCATTGTTGAATATTTTTGTATATAAGATAGTGCCACAGTTGCCCTCGGTTTTGGGTAAAGATTAGTCAGAGATGCTATGAACTTACATCACAGTAACCAGCGAAACACATGCTGACTTTTGAGTCTTTCCTGGGCATTAAATTGCAGAAGATACCTAGTGTTAGCATTCCCTTAAAACCTAAATTCTAGTCTGAGAAAATTTGAGCTTTATTTTTTAAGAATCAAAATCAGTGATGGCATATCTTTTTTTTTTTTTGTGTCTGGTTCCAAAGCTATTTTGAAAAACCATGGTGGCTTGTTCCTGTCGATGCCAGGTTTGGCACCAATGCCCGTTTCTGTTTCCTGGCACTGGCAGGTGGATAGGTTTGCAGAGTCAGCAGAGGTTCAGCTCGCAGTAACCCTGGAAAAAGCAGGGTCCTCCATCAGCTTATGTCCTGTAAGCTCTGTATGGAGCCAGTAATTACAGCTGGCAGTGCACAGCTGGAAGAAGTCAATTTTTTTTGCTATATTAGCAGCATGCTCTCAAATTATGCCTTCCTGGAAAAATTATGCCCTGGTGGATCCATTGCATTTTTGGGGTGATTAGCAGGAAAAACTTAGAAACAAGATCATCAAACCTGATATAGCGAGCATTGCTGGGCAGTAGCACTGTCCCACGCGTGGTGAGACAGGCTTGGGCTTGCTCCTGCGAGCACGTGCGTGTCTCCAGCATACCTCAGGTGTCCTGTCTGCCTGCTGTGCTGCGTGAGGTCTGAGAAAAGGGCTCTGAGGCACGGTTCCCTCCTCTGATGCTGAGGTGGTTGTGCTGGTCAGGGGCCTGTCAAGTGGGAGACCCCAGGGTGGTGCTCAGCTGGCTGAAGGTGGGTGGGTGCAGCGGAGCTGCACGTCGCCCTCAGCTGCTTTGTAGTCCATGGAGAGGTCATGGATGGGGTCAGTGGAGCGTCCAGGGTGGGATTCTTCTCATCCTGAAACAGAACTGTGAAACGTGTCATTAGATGAATCTTGCCCTAAACTCCCTGCCTTCCAGAAGCACTTGCGGACAGCCTGCTTGGCTGCAGACACCTCTTGTGGACACCAGAATTAGGGAGGAGGACCGTAGTTTCAGCACACCGAAGTGCTGCTGGTGTCTGTGAGTGAACAGGAGCGATGAAATGCTTTGGAGGTGGACGTAAGCGCAGGCTCCGTGTCTGTAAGGAGGCAGCGCTGAGGGTCACGGTGGCACACGGAGCCCCACTTGGTCGGGCTCAAGCAAGGCTGGGCCGCTGCTCCTGTAGAGATGGTAATAACAGCCAGGGAAGAGGGGTAGGGCAGCAATTCTAATTTTTTCTGACTATAGCCAGCGTGTGAGAGAGATTTGACTATCTGGATATAAAAGGCATGATATTGTCATCAACAGCAGCTTTTAATACAAAAAAAAAAAGACTAACAATGATCTCTTCCCCCTTGAAGGGATGTACTCCGTTGGAGCATTCGTGTGCACACTTAATTAAAGCAGCGTGAAATGAATAGAAAAACACCAGTGTCTGGCTCATAGTTTGTGGCAATAATGACAATCTCTGATGAATAAAACATAGCCAACTGTAGCGTACTTACTAGAGCATACGGAAGTTAAAAACATCACCTCTGCAAGGATTAGGCGTTGAATGTGTGTTCAGTAAACTACGGTGAATGTGGGAAGGACTCTGTAAGCAAGAGAGAAGTCGTACTTTGAACTGTCAAAAGAGGTGCATCTGTAAAACGTGTTGCTGTTTGGTTTGGTTCCTGAAAGTTGGCATCAGGAACGGGTGCATTTTAGCCACAAATGGTACTACTCCCTCTTAGTATGCTTCCGGAGCTTGTCTGAGGCTTTTGACAGTCATTTCAATATTTTTTTCCTCCCATCGTAAATAGTATGTTGACCTGTTCCCACTGTCCTTTGGCTGTCATAGAGTCATGGAATGGTTTGGGTTGGAAGGGACCTTAAAGCCCACCCAGTCCCACCCCCTGCCATGGGCAGGGACACCCTCCCCTAGACCAGGTTGCTCCAAGCCTCATCCAGCCTGGCCTTGGACACTTCCAGGGAGGGGGCATCCACAGCTTCTCTGGGCAACCTGTCCCACGGCCTCCCCACCCTCTCCAGAAAGAATATCAGGAATATAGTCCACGGCCTCCTCTGAAGTACCACGTGTTTGAGGAGGTGCTTACCCTTTCATCTTCTCCCCACTTTCGCCTGTCTACCCTTCTGCCTAGCAGTTACATTTTCTCTTGTAGACATACAAGCCGTTGAGAAGCACACAGCTATCCGATGGAAATCCAATCATAAATGTCTTTATGGAGGAAAAACATTAGTAGGTCCTTAAAGCTACAATCCATCTGCTAAAGGTGTGGCAGGAGTGTAATCTTCTTACATTATCTGTAATGAAATATTAATGTTAACAGTTTGGTTTTGCAGATGAATTATTAGTTGTCTGTGTTAGGTGGTTCCTGACCGAGGGTTCCTGACCAGAGGTTTCCAATTTCTGCGGCTCACGGGAGCCTTACAGCTCCCAGCTCCTGCTGATCAGAGTACCTGCCCTTTGTCTGTCGTTGATGTTTATTGCCACAATGAGCAATATCTGCCTTCGTTGTTCTGTCTCCGCTTGTTGTCATGTTACTGGGTGTCTTCCACGTGGGTCTGTAGTGATGTGACCCTCACACAGGGGGTGGTGTAGTGATGGAGTGATGTGACCCCCACACAGGCTTTGTGGGGCCCCGGGTGCTTCGCTGCATTTGTTAGGGGAGAGGTGGAGGGGACTGCTTCAGCGGGTTTCTTCTGTTTTGGGTCTGGTTGTTTTTTTTTTTAAGGCTAAAGGTCCTCACATTGAAATTTAATTCAGCTGGATGATTTTTTAGGCATACGCAGTCTAAACTTACTAGTAAAAGCATTGTTGCTTTGTTGAAGTTCTATTTAACACTGGTGACTTTAGGCTTCTGAAAGACAAAACCATCAAAATGCATTCTTCGGTTGTGCTGCTGATAAGCTGGAGAGGTGTGCTGAGCTGCTGTTCCAGAAATAGTTTCTCCAAGGGAAGTGTCAAGACCGTGTGAGATGAACAGGAGGCAGCAGCCGTCCCTGCTCCCTGCGGGTCCGGGCGCAGCGTGCAGCGGGGTGGCTCTGGGGCTGCGCTCGCCCCAGCCCCTCTCTGGGAATGATAAAAGCAGGAGACTCCCTCATATTCTCACCACTTCCTTTTTTGTTTTTATATTCCCACCAGGCACCTCCACAGAGAACGACTGTGCTTTTGAACCAGACTACGCTATTCCGCCACTCCCAGTGACCGAAGGTATGCAGCACATTCGGATTATGGAGGGCATGTCCCGCTCCCTTCCATCCTCCCCCTTACTCACACATCAGTCTATCAGTGTTCGGCTCCAACCTGTGAAGAAGTTAACTGGTAAGGACTTTAAATAAAGTTCAGTGGGGCTTTTAAGGTCCGTTGGTGCAAAAATCTGTAAGAAAACGCTTTGAACAAGCTTCTATGTACAAGTCATCGTTTGTTTATTATAGCAGCTACTTTAGTCGAACCCAGGAACGGGTTGGATTTCACGCTGACAGAGAAATCTGTCTGTTCTGAAAATGATCTCTCTGTTTTACAAATATTCTCTAGTTTTCTCAGAAATTTCTAGCAGCCTGTGTTGCAGTTCCACTTTGTATTGTGGTTTATGCACAGTGGAAGTGCTACGGTAACTTGAAAGAACTTGATGCTAAATTTTGAATGCCAAGAGAATACATCAGGAAGTGGTAACTTATACAGCACAGTGATCTTTTATTTTTCATAGTTCATGCATATTTTTAAACTGTCTTGTCTATCTAATCTGCTGGCATTGTGGTGTGAACACCTAGAGGTTTTAGAGTAGTTGGGTTTTCAGAAGCACTTGGAGTGTAACAGCCCTTTAAAAGCCTGACATCGTGTTTCTCCTGGTAGCAGTTTTGAGAAACTTTCTTCTTGCCTAAAATCTGACATCCATCCGCACCCATCTTTAAAAACAGTCAGCCAGTGCCCTGCGTTTGTACTGCGAGACACCTCCAAGATGAGTTTTTACCCGATATAATCAGATCTGTGCTTACAAAGGGGAGTTCTGATACACTTTGTACCTTGTGTTTGCCCTCTGGTGAAAGGAGAAACGGAGAAGGGCAGGAGGAGGAGATTCCTGGATCGTGACGGAGTCACTTTGGGGGATCTCTTGGTGGTCTGAGCCTGTTCGGTACCAGTGGAAGTCAAGAGGTGCAGGAGACTCAGGCAGAAGGAGATAGAAAAGGACATGAAAGTAGTTTAAAAAAGAAGGCAGTGCCTTACTCTGCTGTCTTCAGCACCAGTTTCCCATCACTGAGAACTTCAAAGTGTGGCTGAAGTTCTACCTTAAAATGTGAAGCCCTAAACCAGCCTTTTAGTGGAAATGACAACAGCTACGTGGTTGAGAGGCTGGTTCTTCGGGAGGGGTGGTGACGTGACACTTGGGGGGATTTATGGCATTTGGGTTTTTTTTTTTGTAATACCTTCTTTGGTAGCACCTCCTTTTTAGGAGTATCCTTCAGTTTGCTGTCCTGAGTCGGGGCTGTGCAGCTGGGTGCTCAGACCTCCTGTCCGTCTGTCTGTCTTTTTTTTTCCCTTCTCTTTTGCGGAAGAGCTAAGGGCACGGCGTATTGTGCTTCTCCAGAGCAGCACCTGAAACAAGCTGCCTTTTAGAAGTTTGGGGTTGACTTTTAGAAGAATAAAATTCTGTCGCAGATTACAGAAGGAGTTTCAAATTCAATTAATTTCAGCTTAGTGTCTCTGAAACCTTGCTAGTTTTCATTCTAGTTATCAGCACTTCCCTCTGGTCCGAACACGCTGCTTGCAGCGCCTCGCAGGCTGGGAATTCTGTGCGTGCTTGCGACGAACTCTTATTCTGTTGTCGTGCCACATAGTAATGGGTAGGTGTGGAATCCACAACCCTCCTGCCACGCAAAGCATAGGTTGTGAAAAAGGACAAAAATAAATCAAGGCTATTTTTCTCCACACAGCATGTCTCTACTTGGTTAATTTGGTGTGTAATGTATAGCTAGTTTGCTCCTGCTTTTCCTGTGAGTTTTCTGGCATGATCCTCACAATCATCCAGTTCCTCTTCCTTTTAGTTTTTGAGTTACTTGCAGGGACTTGGTGGATAAAGAAAGGGAACCGATGTTGTCAGCCTGGACTTGTGCAAAGTGTTCAGT
>NW_010234207.1:79714-90697 GCF_000690775.1 Eurypyga helias | reverse complement strand
TGGGCTACCAGCACACACTGCCGGCCCATGCTCAGCTTTTTATCTACCAGTACCCCCAAGTCCTTCTCCTTAGGTCTGCTTTCTATCCATTCTCCATCCAGACTGTCCTTGTGCTTGGGATTGGGTTATCCTTTCATGGGGAGCTCTGGATGCAGTCCAGATGTGTCTTCAAACTCTTGGGCAGTTATAGAAGTGGACAGAGGCATATATAGTTTTATACAGTGAAGCTCACTTTTGTCACACGGTGGCTAGTGTGGAGTGAAGTGCTGGTTCCTGTGTAGGTAGCCAAAATATAATGGGAGTAATAACCTTTAATCTTCTCTACTACTTTAATGACTTAGGACAGCGTATACATGTTAGCTCCAACCGTCAATTATATAAGTTAGATTCTAGCACCCATCTGCCCATTTTATTTCACTTAGAAAGTAAAGCATTCACCTCCCCTTTAAATTATTTTAATATCTCCTCCTTAGCCTAGCTAGTTATTCCTTGTAACACCCAGAATTCCTCACAACTGAAGTAAGTTCTTTAAAGTTTGTCAGGATTTTGCTGGAGTTTTCTCATTGTCTAGTGACATTAACAAGATTTTACTTTTATTTACTGATTTTTTAAAATGTTTTGTTGAAGATGGGTTTCATTTGAACACAATGAATAGTGTTGTATTCAATGTTCTTGTTACTTTCCAGCCATCATTAACTTGTCCTTTTGCTCATTAAAACAGGCTTAGATGCTCTCTAACCAGTTTCCATGGATGTATTCATACAAGTCCTCTTATTCTCCCTACCTTCTATGGCTAGAAGTAATTTGCAATGCTTTATTTATTTATTTATTTTCTATTATTATTATTTCCCATCAAACCTTAACAGATTTTACACTTGTGTGGTTGCTGGGCTTTTTTAAGAGAGCCACAAGACCTTGTTCCAGTATAAAAGTTAACCATGTTGTTGATGAAAACTGGAAACAAAACAGTTGCTAGGATTCAGCTGAGTGAAATGGGGTGACAAGACTGGGGGGATTTAAAAACAGAGAGCTGAGAATATTGCCAGGGGATTTGAGCCAGCTGGATTGCTTTCTGAAGAATGAGGTAATGGTGAGACATCAAAGTGGAAGTAAAAATTTATTTACTTTAAAATCTCAAATCCTTGTTTTCAAACTAAGTCTCAAAAATTGTATTACAAACAGAATGACTCATTTGGGGTTGGGATATGATAGCCCAGGAGCTTTTCTTCATCCTGTTAGTAGAAATCATCTGATTTAGCTCACAGTTACCTTTTCATTTGCTTTAGCATAAAGCAACGTTTACTTTCCCCTCAAAAGACACAGGTCGTCTACTCTTCATGATTTTCTTTAAGACTGTGGGGATGTCCTGGGCAGGGACCCACTTTTATTTTGTTGATTTTACACCCCCTGATGTAATGATGAGGCTGGAGTCTGGTGACAACATTTGTGAGACTTAATGTGAGAGTTTGGAATTGCTAATTTCCAATGTCAGGAAAAAACTAGATAGATAGATAGCCCACACACAGCTGCATACAGAATTTAATTTGGTAAACATAGAACTAGAAGTAATAGAAACACATAGCAGTTGGCCTCTTCAGTAGATGATTTTCATGACAGAACAAGGTGATGGAGGCAGCTGGAGCAAGTCAGAAAGGAAGGTACCTTCTCTTTGAAAAATGATATTATCAACAGAATTTAATGGTTGTGACACAGAGTGAACTGACAGCCGAAGAAAAGTGAAATCTTCAAGTAACCCTGACAGTCCAACTACATTAGAGATGCAGAACTGCCAGAGGGACCAATTACAGTAAGGTTGTCTCCTGACCCACCTGCTTACAAACCTGCTTCAATCTGTAGTATAGACAGGAACTTCCCTAGATTAGATTCAGACACTACTACAAATTGAACACAGCCAACTTTTAAGATCAGTGGCAGAGCATGGTTCAAGTTGTATTTACCATCTTGGCCTGTTATGGCAAAGGAGGAGTTGATTGGTTTGGACTTGTGGCCCCTCCAATGTTGACGGACCCACTGCTGTTCACAGAAATCCTGCATTAAAGATTGTACGTGTATTGAAAAAAAAGTCTGAAGGCTCAAAGGGTTCTCTGAGTATATGTAGATTTCCAAGGGTCAGTCAACCATGAAAAAGAATAATTCAAATACATATTTTCTCCAGGCTTCTGGAACTTTTGCCTCCAGTTTTAAAACACAACTCTTAGGGGAAAAAAAAAAAAAAGTGTATATGCTATACACTGCTGTGTTTCAGTGCCCAAGTGTAGCATTCAAATTTGTGCAAAAGGAAACTTTCCCAACTTTGAATTGCATTCATATTCAGGGCCTTGTTTCAACTCACAGAAACAAAGTGCTAAAATGATATGCAGTATACTTATCACTCCCTGGTTGTCTCTTTCACAGAGTACTTTATACGTGCTGGTGGCTGTTGAACAAGAGTCAAAACGGGAGCTCAGCCTCTGGGGAGCCATGTTTCTTGATATGTAGAGCCACCAACCAATTATTCTGTAACTGTCCTCACTTTTCCTTGCAAGCCCGTGCCTCCATCTGGGTGAGGTTTGTTTGTTTGGCTGGTTTTCATTTGTTTTAAAGAATATGCTGTTTCTATTTGTGTTTTTTAGTTAGTTTTTGGAGAACAAATTTTCCATTTTGCACTTTTTTTTTATTGGAGTCACTTATGACACCTCACTTTAAGGAGTTTTTGAATGGAATTCCGTTATTAAACACAAACTTTTAGTTTTTACTTATGTAACTTTAGACATTTTTTTGAACAATTATTTTTGTATTGTAAAAATTTTATTGCAAATACCCAGAAAATGATACTGAAAATATGCTCTTTTTGAGTAACTGGTTCTAATGGCAAATATAAGATCTATATTTGATGCATCTGTAACCTGCAATTTCCATTAGCTGGATGAAAAGATGGAAGATCAAATTCCGATGTCAGTTACCTCAGTGAAACTCCATTGTTTACCTCATGCAACTGAATAAAGAAGGGGGAATAAAACACCAAATCTAACATCTGATTTTCTATCTTTACTTGTCCTAAAGATTACCTAAAATTCAAAGAAGAGCATAACCATCTGGGCTTCATTGCCTGTATCATATTCGTTCTCTGCGTGGAGAGAGATTCAGGTTTAATGTAAGTCATCCCCACAGGGGCAAGTCTTACTACCTGTGTGCACAGTCCCTGATTCTTAAAAAAAATTAAACAAAATTCTGTCTTTAATGTTGTTCACTAAAATACAAATTGGGGAGCTGGCACATCTCTCATTTTATTCATCCTAATTACAATTGCTCTGTCACTGAGATGCCAGCCTGACTAAGAGCAAATCAGGTAGTGACTCCCCAGGGTCTTCTTTGTAACAGGAAGGCTGTCTCTAGTGGCTTCAAAATGACAATTTCCTCTCTTTTACTTCAAAGTGGAGTGTTTCCCCTGGACACTTTCACATTTGATTATTTTCACTAGCCTCTCTGTCTTGAGTTGCTTGATTAGCATCTCAGTCACCTAAGAAATTAGACTAAAGTTTGTGCTTCAGAAAAAAAAAAAAAAAAAAAAAACTAGGGAAAAATCATCCTTCCGATAGGGAAGATGTTGAGAGTATGGGAGAAATGAAGCTGTGTGAAAGTTTTCCAGCCTTAAACTGCATCTCTTCTGAAGGAAGAACCTGACTCCTTGTTTGGGAAGTTTAGTTTAAAGATATCCCTGCAGAAATGGGATAGATAGTTCATAACTCTGTTTGAAAAAATATTCATCCATTGTTTTCATACAGAACTTCAAAAATTATGTCATGAACTCTAGCAAAATAACTAGAAACAGTCTTTGGCTCCACTGTAGGTCTGTGACTATGGATTCAGTTGCATAATAGTAGAACCTTAAGCATAAGTTGCTGCTTATAATCTTTCTGTCTTGCCATTTATTACACAAGTACAATATATATGTACCGACCACAGAGAGAAGGTTGTGTACAAATAACGTGGTGGTTTAGTATTTTGTGTTAAAGGTCTGTGTGTGAAAAGCCAGGGTTCTGCCTAGGTACCTCAGGCACATGAGGCTTGCTGAGGTCAAAACTTGTGGTCTGCCTCATCGAACTAATTTATCTGTCTGTGCATTTTCTAATTTACCTATTACCCTGGTTCCTAGACATCAGTTACAAGAATTAACATAGCATAAGGGTTGTCTAAAGAGTCAGAAAGTGATCTTCTCTTTTTTGAATCACGGGCATGTCTGTGTTCCTCAGAGCTGTCTTTGTTGCTTCCCTTTCTCTTATATAATAAAGCCAGGAAAGAAATGGATATTTTTAGAAGAAGATATGAATATGCAGCATATCTTAAAGTCCTTTTTACAAGCATTCTGGATGCAGCTTCATCTAAACTCCACAATAATGAATAGAAAATTTTTCCCTAGTTCTGATAGTTATTCGATTAGGTTTGCATTCAGTTACATGAAGTTGTAGACATTTCTGTACATTTCTTATCCCTACAAAAATGATTTACGAAAGTAAATCTGAAAGAAGTTAATACCACATGCTTTTCTTATCCTGAAGTGAAAGACGGATTATTTTACAGTGTCCAGTTGCACTTGATCAAATGATTACCATCTTTCCATCTGCTTGTAAAACATTCCCACCTTTCACTAATTCAGCTAAATTTCTGCCGTTCTAGTCAAACTGGAATTTATTACTGCCCACTTACCCTGATTTACTTGTGAAATGATTTGCATCGCTTCTGTCAATGCTATTTGCATATCTTTATTATGAATACTGCTTATTTGGGGGCAAATATGATTTATGAGTGTTTGGCATGGTGTGCCCATTTATTTACTTTTCATTTCTGATTTACACAAAGAGAATGAGAGAGGCGGTAATTCTTTTTCTCTTGATGCAAAAAATATTCAGGACCAATAAGAAATTGTTTTATTTTATTTTATTTTGGTTTTAGGGTTAAGTTCTCAAATGTAAACAATTACATGTCTTTTCAGGCCTTTATAGTAAATCAAAATGAGTCTTACCCATGTTCAGTTTAGATCAAAATTGCTGTAGAAACTTGAAGGGAAAGATGTAATTACTGAAACAAATGCCAGGAAGGCAGGAAACAGTACCAGCTGGAAAAAGAAAAAAACCTTTTTTGTGCTGTAGCATATTCATCTTCACTATAAAGAAAAGATGTGTTCTTCAATGGGGACACTATGACATGCTGTTTGATGTGTCTTTTCCTTTCTCTCATGTAGGCTTATCCATATGTTAAAACCCATAGCTCACCTTTGCTCACAGGAAAATGACGCAATAATTCTTTGCCATGTGTTTATACAATTCCATATGAACCACTTTTTTGCCTGTCTTTTCCACATAATTTCGGGGTAGAAGGGTGAAAGATATCTGTGTTTTCCTTCTCCTGGAAGTCTTAATTTTGTTTCATTGTGCAGAAAACCATTTTGATGTGTCTTGAATCAAAAGAGCTGAGATCACAGGATTCAGGAGCAGATTTTGAGACCACAGACCTCTGGTAATAGAACTGTCACTGATGCAACATAGCCTGATTACTACTTTAAGACTACTCCTTCCTACAGAGTTTCGCATTGTGCATGTGAAGGATTATCAGCAGAAATCTACGCTCACACGTACCTGTGTAGGTTATAGTGACAGTAAGAGTCTCAACTGTCACTTTTAAAATAGTTTGCAAATCAGGTAAACACGAGGGTGGAATTCATGTGATTTAAACATGGGCATCTCAAAGTTTGGTCTCTGATGCAAAACGGGATTATAAGGGATTCATTTTGAGTCAAAGGAGCAAGAAAAATTTCTGGAAAGTAAGTAATTTCATCCGCTACAGAGAAATATTTTAGGCTGATTGGAACTCGGGCTGTTCTTAAACAAGCCTAAAGAAGTATTCCCAGATGAAAGATGTAATTAATAATTCAGCTTTAATAAATTAGATAGAACAGAGTATCCTGTGTATGGTACTCTATTCACTTAATGTAAAGATATAGTAACTTCAGTACGTTTTATGTAGGTTGAATTGCAGTAACGCTAATGCTGCAAAACTCTGTGGATAACGCTAGGCTTTTAATCGTTGTGCAGCCAGAGAATGATCAATTACCTGAAAATCCTTCTTTCTTGTCCTCTATACAACATTGTGGGAAATAATCCCTGTGACATCTTGTTGCTACGAAATAATATTATTACCCTTGGACATATGAGGACAGTGTATACAGATCTCCTGAATATTACTCAGTGAACTTGTGTCTAAGTAAGAATATAACCAATCCCTTTAAATATCAGCTTTAAGCTGAATTCAGTAAAGTATCCTTTAGCAGTCACCTTTTCCATGGTGTCTGAAGAACAGTGCCTTCCTGCAGGCCAGCCTCATGTGACGCAAGTTGAAAGGCAGTTTTGAAGAGAGGTGTTTGTTTTAGGACTCTTTCAGCCTTACCTTTTTATCCTACCATGTTTCTGCTCTTATTCCCTTGCATGAGATAGATTTTGGCCTAGCAGACTGGCTCCTGGGGAGACTGAGAAGGGCACTGCTAACGCAGTAGCACAAGGTTTACTAATCTGACTTTCGGCCTACTGAAGAAAGACACTGCTAAGTTATAGATGAATCTTGTTTCTCTGAAGAGTGCAGGATAGGTCATGAAGTCTATCTCACTTCTGAAGGCTAAGTAAGGATACTGGCAATGATGTTATTTGACACAAGTTGTGCTTTTGTGCCGTTCATTTTAGAATGCCATTGTAAAAATTCCTTATTCTCATTAGCTGGTTGCTATGTCATTAACTCACTATAGAGCCCCCATAATGTCCCATTATACTGTACTTTCAAGCTTTTGGCTGTTAATTAAGCATGGAACATTCTCGTTTGTTACAAGGCTGAAATTAAAGGAAGGAAAACTTAAATTATGAATAATACTGTTAAATAATAATAATAATAATAGGATTAATGGACGCCCAACTATGTACATAATTAGCCTAATTCCAACGAGAGGGTGATGGTGAATGTTTTATCAGTGTCACCAAGACCCCGTAGTATAATTACAGACCTATTTGTTCAATGCTTAGCGTGTGCTATTCATTAAATTATGTAAAGAATTGAGTCTCTGGGAAAAAAAAAAAAAAAAGAAAAAAACAAAACCAACAGGGAAAACAGTTTAAAACTGGTTCAGATGAGATCTTTTATGTTTTGTTTGTTGTGAAAGTTTTTTGGTTGTTTTCATTCACTTGTTCCCATCCTCATTTTTGATCAGTAATTAAACTGTCAGCAAAACTTTTACTGATTTCAAGAACAAAATAAGCTACGATAATTAAAGAATAGGCCTCCAAAATCCTCCAGAATTCCTCCAAAAAAGGAAAAAAAAGACAACCACTTACTTAAAAACGTACCCTCAAGTAAAGATTTCTGAAGTAGAGGTGATTATGTTATTTCTGGATTATCCTTGTATACCCACAGTAAGTCTTCCAACCTTCTACCCACTTCTGGGTACAGCACAGGATCATTCGATGAAGGTGTTTGTTTGTTATGCAGGCTAGCTCTATGTTCAAATAGAGTATACTCCACTTCCATCTTTTGTTTCTATTTAAAGCTTTCTCAAACACTGCTTATCTAATTTTCAAAGGTATGTTGCTTATATTCCGATAATCTCATTTCTATGTATTTCATCTTTTCTGGGTTACCTCCTTATGCCATTGTGACTTTCATACTCATTCAGCATTGAGTATATTTGGATCAGAATCTGACTACATGTCACCAGACATGACTGTTTAAGTCTAGACATATCAGGTTTTTTTTCCTTTTTGACAACGTGGGAAAGTGATACTGAACAGTAGCTTTAGGAACACAGTAATTTTGGTTGGAAAGGGCCTTTGAAGGTCATCTGGTTCAACTTCCAGTTTAAAACAGAGCTAATTTATATCAGATTCTTAATTCTCATAACACACCGTTTTACAAAGAATTGTGAGTCCTGAGAATGAAAAGAGGAAAGGATCCTAAATCCTGTTTTAGCAGGAGCTGGGTGAGAAAAGGTGTTCCCATCCATAAAATACTTTATCATGTTAAACTGTATTTTTCTCCAGCAGCTCCTTCCACCCTTCACTGTAATAGTCCATAAAAGTAGTCAAGCTCATTTCTGTTCTGGAGGGTCCAGGTACAAGGCCCTCTTCTAGTGAATAATTGTTGAAAATGAATGAGTAGCTCTAAATGTAAGACTGTAAAGGATCCACCTGAAGATTGACAATATGCAAGTGGTTTTGACACTCTGTGAGGACAGAGCAATAATTTCTATTTAGATGAATGACCCAGTGAGGAGTCTTATCTGTCTTGGACTGTGTGGTTGCACAGGGGTAAAAAAAAACAAAACAAAACAAAACAAACCGAACTAAAAAAAAAACCAAAAAAACCCACACCCAAAAAAACGAACAAACAAAAAACCAAAACCAACCAACCAAAAAAAAACCCAACACAAAACCAAAACCGCCAAAAGAGCCCACAAAACAAAACTTCACCTTTGTAGCTCTTGGTTTGGTTGACTACATTTCCTTGTCGAATCCAACTATTTCCACTATGCCCCCCCCCATTTCCTCTAAAATAAATGAAACATAACCATGTGGTTTCAAAATATTCTTAGCAAAAATCCCTATTTCTCCTCTACAACAGTATCTTGGATGGAGGTCAAATCTAGAAAGACCACATAGTAGACAAAGCACTTTTTTTTTTTTTTTTTAGTTTGAAACTAACTTTGGTAGTGCATGCCAGGGTGGCTAAAGGCTGTCCTTAAGAAAGTCTTGTCATTGGAAGGCAGTAACTTGTACAACATGCCATGATCACAGTAGTGTTGTGATTAACTATTAGTCATATAAGAAACTGCTTGAGTTTGGTACTTTATTTTACACATGTTGACATGGAACTTAGAGGACAGAGTTAAAAAATATTCCTCCTTTTTACCTTATATTCTGGTAACAAGGAAGCCATTTAAATGTCTCTGTATGACACAGAAATGACAGGTAGCTGTGAAATGGGTTACTGACCCTCTGACCCATGATTATGATTTTTCCATTATATTTAGCCTTATTCCATTGCAGAATTTGTCTAATTTCCTTTTCATAATCCCTATGATCTGTGTAGCTCTGTCCAGAGATTTTCCCTCATTCTATGCAACAATGCTGTATGTTACTACTTTTCCTTGCTGTGTGCAGTATGATTTCTGAATTATTTTTCAAAATGTTGTTTCCAGCCAGTGTTTCTAATTCTTCCCAATATCTAATCATTTCTTTGCAGATGCATTTATCTGATACCTTGCAATTTTGTGTCGCTTGGAAATTCAGAATTTTCAAGGTCTTCATCCTCACCCTTATCCAACGGCTCAATGAACAAGGATAAAAGAGCTTGATTAAGAAAAGATCTAAGTTCTATGTTTTGCTTGTGTCTAGTAACAATAATTTATAGTGAATGTTTATATTTTGGCATGATCATTATTATTAGCACTGTGTATTTCCAAATACTGGAGAAATGATGCTGCAAAATGCAGTTTATTTGAATATTAAAATTCTGTACCCTTAATTCTTTGAAAAGAGTGGTCATGGGAATAGATAACTGTGACAAAAACATCCATTTAAATTCATGCAATAGATCTAAAACTACCAAAATTTATAGTGCTGTTCAGATCTGTCCTTTATTTATCATGATAATAACAGTAACTTATTTTTATAGGACAATGTTCCATGAAACAGGGTGAAATGAATAGGACAATAATCTTTGTCCTAATTTTTCAGTAACAGACCAAAGCAAACAGGTTTTCAAAGAATAAAATGTCCTTTTAAAATATTTGCCTCTATCCTTTTCCTCCTCTCCCTTCAGCCTTTGCCTTCACAATGTTCTTTAAACTACCTCTCTTCCCAGCATCCAGTGGCAGTTGTCCCTTTTCTGCTCTTATGGCTTGCTTAAACTCCAGAGAGGGTTGCCTTTAAATTCAGTGCAGCCACATGCTTCCCCTGTCTGCAGGGTCCCTGATCTAAAGAACAACCTCCTCACCTGGAGGGACTGTTTTGGTCTGGGAAGGATTTTCGGTTTGTTTTCTTTGTAAGTGTGTGTATGTGTGCGTGTGTTCTCAGATGATTTCCAACATGCACATCGCACTGAAGTCCCACATCTGAGGGTAGTGAGTAGTATGTAGTTAGCATGGGGGAGGTCTAAAATAAAAACTACCCAGAATAACTTGTTCTGTGTGCCCGTATGATTTGGAGAGATTAAAATTCTATTTAGACTATAAAGTCTGCACAATTTAGCTCCCACAACAGAACATAACTTACCAGGCTGGAAAGCCACTTAGCATCTTCAGAAAATTAAGTCATCATCCTACGTTCAGCACATGGGTAACTGAAAGCTTGGCAATATAGTTAACTAAAATCTTACTTTGAAAATTTATGGATTTTTTAAGAAATTATGTGTTCTTTTAGCTTCAAGTAGAGTCAAAAGAAACTGATGGAACTGCTGAGATACTTAGGAATCATGAAGATGTTTTGGAAGCTTCAAATTTGTTTGTAATTCTAAGAACAACACAAATATCCTAGTAACTTTTTTTTTTTTCATTCTGGGTCAAAATATCAACAAGAGGCAGAAAAGTGGGTTTTGTTCCTGTTTTTAATAGCCATTCAATTCACTAGGAACTAGCAAAAATCCACAGCTCTCTCCTAAGCCTTAAAGTAAATTCAGTCATATTCTGCTATCATATGTAATTGAACATGGAGGCAGGAATGATGGGGGAACAGGAATGGGTAAGCCTTCCAGAACTGAATGATGAGGGAGGGTGGTTGTGGTTGTCTGTCACAAGCTGAAAAACCCAGTTCTTTCCTAGTAGTCAGCTCAAGCAACATAATATTCAGCTGATGGAGATTTCTCAAAAGCTGTGGAAATGAGCCTGCAGACTGGAAGACTGTAGGCACTAAATACAGAACTGGAGTGTGAGCCATATGACTCTTTGTA
>NW_010234207.1:70860-79683 GCF_000690775.1 Eurypyga helias | reverse complement strand
GGGAAAGAGGAAAGCAGAGTCCATGGAATAACTGTGACAGCACATAATACGAAATGAACCCATACTGGAAAAAAACAGTCTTGGTCTTTGTGACATTTTTGTTCATGTTGAATTCCAATGTCCTTTGAGATGTGTTAAAGAAAAATGACTCTCACTTCAGACACTTAACACTAAAGATCCCTCCACATACACCATCTACAGCGTGAAGAACATAGCTTCAAACCAGACATTTCTGACACTTGACTAGCAACTCTGTTATCTTACAGCAGCAGCAAGCAATTATCACCTTAAAGACATCAGGAAAGAATGTCAAAAAATCCTTGTTTCTGTTTGAAAAAATCAGCACAGACTTTCTTTTTAGTACAGAAACATTCATATCAAATTAGTTTGCATGATC
The DNA here is from genome assembly GCF_000690775.1 of Eurypyga helias. NCBI lineage: Eukaryota > Metazoa > Chordata > Aves > Eurypygiformes > Eurypygidae > Eurypyga > Eurypyga helias. Next base: position 79,286 of record NW_010234207.1, on the reverse strand, counting down.
AAACTGAAGTAAGAAACTCTCATTTGTCTCCACATTACCCGAGGGGAGGTGAGGCTGACTACCTGCTACCCTCCTTGCCTTTCTAATCAGGCTTCTCTGATGTCTTCCATCTCAGTTTCCTCATTGTCTGAGTTTACCATTGAAATGTGTGATGAGAACTATATGCTAACCAAGACTTCAATTACAAATGGAGATAAAAAATTACATTGGTGGCAAAATTACAATTGTTATCATGAAGGACAGGACAAACCATCTACTTCAGTACCTGATAAAAAAAATATATGGAGGATTTTGACTGCATATAACAACTTAAAAAACGTCTTCCTAGGTGAGTTGGCTGGATTTTGTCACACATTTTGCTATTTGCTTTCTATTTTTTACAATTCTTAACATTTTTATACACTCACACACACACACATATATTTTCTACCTATTCAGTACTTTTAGATATGGACTTTAAAATATTTTGGGGCAGCTGTCCAACATTTCCTAAGCACTGGGAAGCTAGGAGTTCTAGACCTAAGTCTGTAACCCTATCTCAGAAAAGAAATCATCAGTGAAACCTGAAATTTGTCTGTGCCAGGAAATTGACTTGTGCAGAAATGTCTGGTTTCCTGTATCAGAAATAACTGCCCAAGCACCTACATTACCCACAAAATTAAAGTTCTGACAAAAAGAGATCAACACAACCGTATTTAAGCATTTAGTTCTGCTAAAGCACGGTGCTTCATTTTGACCATATACTTTAATTTTAATGATATGAAACTTCACAGGAATCATCTCTACCATTTTTTTTTTAATGAAAATAGCAGTGAAACAAGGAGGTGTAGGGTTTCCTTTGAAAATCAGCATTTCTGACCAAAAATTGTTCCATCATAAAAAGTTCTCTTTCCTTTAATGTAATTACTGCTTAGAAGTTCATTTCTTTTGAAGAAAATGGGATTGATTATGTGAATAAAATTTTGCTATATTAATCAGATTTTCTGGGCAGATCCATTACCTCCCTGTTTGTACACATACTTCCCTGTTGGCTAGAGATTGCACTGTTTATGACAAACTTTTTAATGTCTAAATCATCTTTAATGCTTCAGGCATCTTTGCAGACCATCATCTGCAATGGCCAAATGAGAACATCCTGCTTTGTTGATATGGCCAAGGTGAGCACTTCTGGGACTAGATGCCTCTCTGTGCTAAGCAGCAATACGGGGACAGCAGCAGACAAGGAAGTAAGCCAGAAGCAACCATCCCATGGGAAAGCTGCCGTCTACAGGCTGTTATTTGGATCACTTTGCTTTTTAATATTAATTGACCATCAAGTAATAAGTTGTCACAATTGCCTCACTTTTAGTAACATTCTGAAGTGACTTAAAATATTTGAAAACTGTCAAGAGTTGGTAAGAATTTACAAAGAACTTAGTCTTGCTAGAATTTGGTCTGAACAGGTTTTTCTTTTGCCTTTTTTTTTTTTTTTTAGGGGGGAGAGAGGATATGGATGATGGAAAAAAGCAGTCTTTTCATTTATATGATAATACATGTCTTTCATAGACAGTGACAAGCCTACAATAGAATGTTATTAGGTAACCTCCTGTCTATAGAGATGCTTTGAATACAATTCTTTACCAGCATTATTAAGTTAATGCCTTTGTTAAGCAACCAGTTTTGGTCAGTCCCACAAAACATCCCTCAAATACTGTGCAACTGTACAATAGAACATTTCCTGTAAAGTTTAACCATGAAATAGTGCATTTTCATATTTAAAATAGGGACGATCATTAATAGCCTTAATGCTTTACCCAGGCATAGGAGAAAGAAAAAGGATAAAAAGAAAACTTTAGAGGACATTTATAATAGTTCTTCTATTCTCCCCAGTAAAATCAGAAGTTAGGATTATTTTTACTTGGCTGTAGCAACCTGAATGCTAACCTTTCAGTTTAAGCTGTCATCCAGAAACTTTGTGTGTCAATGGAAAGTGACACCTAGAGATGATGATTCATCCCACCTATCTAGACAGCAATCTTGGGATGGGATGAATCACATCCAGAGCTTCCAGTATTTCACCACTGAGCATGGAGTGAGTTTGAGCAGCTAGTTTTGACTAGATATATCAGGCCGTTACAGGCACATGGAGATAAATCCCACTTCTAGTGTGATGGAAAACAATGATGAATTCTCTGAGTTGCTTATTAATATTATTTATTTCACATTTAAACCTTGGCCTCCTAATGGAAGAAAAGCTAACTTGTGTGAGTTCTTACAACAAGGATCAGAACACTGCATTTTGGAGACTCCTGTTACGAACAGAATTGACCGCTATAAGGTTTTTGCTCAGCATTTAGATTTATATTGACACCTACACATGCAAGGTTTTTTTGTTACTTATTAATTTTGCTGGAGAGGGATGGCTTCTTCTTATAAAATAGAATTGTTGATGTTCAGAAATTAATCACTGGACCACACTGTCTTATTCGTCGGGACTGTGACAGGCAGCTGTTTCTTAATTGCATGAAAAGTCAAGAGAAGTTCAAAATAATGGGGAAAGTTAGTCCTGGAAATATTGCACATACGTAACTCCTTGTGTGGCTAAAACCAAGTATCAATGAAGTTAGCTAGAATATGCTTCATCATTAAAGTCTTGCTTCAGAAACTGCACAATGACAGCTAAAACTTTTTTTTTTTTTTATTTGAATGCTCAGAAGAGATAAGAAAGCCAGAAGAAGAACAGATGTGTTAGAAGTGTGAAATGGATTAACATCAAAGCCCCCTGGGAAAATCTGAAACATGAAATGAAGGATCCTGAATGACAAGAGCTATTCAGAATGCATTAAAAGCTCTGCAGTGCATTTTGGTGCTGTCTGTGTGAGCAACGCGAGGCCCTGTGTGCTGGGGAGAGATGCTGATAACGAAAGCTCTGTGAACTTCAGGGAAATTCAGTTCATCGCTGAGAACTCACCTTGTGGTACTATTTGAATGAGATAGAAAAAACACCCAAACTAGTGATTGCCAATATTTATTGTCCCCAGTGAAATGAAATGAATAGGTAATTTGAGCCTTGGACTAACAAGGTTACAGGTGAACCAGTAATGATTTAAAAATCAGAGCCTGTTTGACATATATTTTTTGAGTGTTTAAAGCTCTCTGTTAAGTATTCATCAGTTGACAGATTAGCATGGACAGCATAGTTTCATATGCTTAAAATCAGAGAAGGTAAACAGGAAAAAACAATGCAAAAAGATACCTTTTCAATTTATTGGCTTTTTACACAGATTCTTTGGAAACAGATTATTTATAGCATAGGCAAATATATGTTTATAAATGGTTTCTGGTAGGCATTGGTATCCATATAGTTATTGATGGAAAGAGGTCACCAATATTCAAAATGTGAAGCAGGCTGTACAGGCTACTTCTGAGTTTTTACTTCTTCTAATCTTAATGAAAGTCAAAAAGTTGGTCAGATAATACAGAATATGTATCAAGATCCAGTCCCTAATTTATTGCAGACTGAACTTACTGCAGTTTCAGGATATAAATATCATACCAGACATTTTGGACAAGGAAAATCCCATCTAAAATTCACACAAAAGAGGAGTATTTCAGTTGGCTACAATGGACTTCTGATGACGACTCAGAAGAACTTACAGTGAAAAGCTGCCCAAAGTGATTTCCAACACTTCAGACAATACAAATTGTATTCATTCCTGAATATCTCACTTATACAGACATCATCATGACTTGAGTGAAAATCTCAGGCCTTTAAGTTCCATTCCAAGTGGTGTTTTCATCCCACTGCTGATATAGAGCAAAGGGTGATTGATTTAAGCCAGACAGCTTCCCTCGACAAGGTGCTCCCTGTATGGCTAGGTTAAAAACAACACAAAACCAACCAAAAATACCCTCCACAAAGAAAAGCAGGATTTCTCACAATCTGAAAAACCGGCCAGTCTTCAGAGATTAGTATCCACTTGGTGCAAATGTTTCTGCCTCTGTTGGTCTCTGCCAATTCTGGGACAGGTGCATCAGGGTCTGATACAAGTGAATTTATGAAGCAGACAGTTCCATAATTTTTTAGCTTTCTCTGGCAGTTAAGTTCATATATTGTCCAAAATATGTCATGAGTTTTAGAGAATTTCCAGTTTACTTGTGTATACTATCAACAAAACCCATTACTCATAGACTGAATTACATCCACTGCATCTGCCATACATGCAATTGACTGATTCTTTTGAGCTTCTTTTCTCCTTTTTTTGAAATGGCAAGGGATTAACTTAAAATGACATACCTTTCTTTTACCCTGTTCTGGTGAAGCTTGTAAAAATATAAGCAGAGAACAATTCATTTTGATGCTTTTAGAGTAAAATAACAATCTCCAGACTGAAAGTTTTATAGCAAGAAGAATCTATTCTAACAGAATCTATTAGTTTGTAAATTAATATCTCCTGTTGATTAATTTCCTAATAAAAAGTGCCTTATGTCTTTATGGTCTGTTCTACCAAGTTCATTTGTATTACTGGACTAAACAACACAATTCTTCCACCCTTATTTATGTTCACACAAATAATCCCATTATATGTTCAACATAGCAACAGTTAAAATGAATATTCTCTGAATGTGTATTCCAGCATATAAAGTTTTTGGCACAGACTGAAGTTAAAATTTTAAAGAGCATGTGCAAGACTTGGACACACAGGGAGAGGTTGATCTTACTTAATTTTAGAGTTATATAGCTGAACAAGTCATTTTTGCCTCCCTTTATAGTCAACAGAGAAAAATAAGCTGTACAAGAGAACCATTTGCCTGACATTTTAAGGATCTGTTTAAGCATGAAATGAATCACAGCCTAGAATTTTTTATTTCTATCCTGTAACCATACAGGGAGTGGCTAATTTGCTGTAGACACTTAAAATTTTGATGGCAAGCTTTTAAAAAGTTGTCCTTACATTTTTCACTTTTAATGGAATTAAGCTTTACCATATCTACAGTATAAAACAGATGGGCTACCTGTGTTAGGAAAAAAAAATGTTACTTTAAAATGAGTCTCCCAAATGATGATTTCTGAAGCACTGAGATATAAACTTCAGTCTACTGAAATACAAGTGGAAGGCTGAGTTAAACAATGATAAGCAGTCCTCAAAATTATTCTCTCTATAGTTTGCCATGTAGTTGACACATATTTTCTTCTAAATAGGAAGAGTTGCGCCTATGGGTATATCTAAGTGCCTCATCATTTTGCTGAAGATGAAACTTTCTCTGTTGTCTTTATGAATCCATTGTCTGCAGCTGTACTTCAGTTTTCTGACAGACAAAATAAATACACTAGAGACCTGAAATTTTTTAGAGACTGGAACTTTGCATCATACTTGATGTAACACACCTTCAGTTGCACTTACATTCATGCCAGGGTACAAAAGACTTCTTCAGCTTGCATGTTGTGAGGCACCTTGTAGGCTGAAGAATAATTCAAGTATCCATGACAGTTTGCAGGTACAATCCAAGATTTTCAAATTAACTATTTAATCTAATGAGGCGACTTTGTAGCTGTTACTGTAAGAGCTATTTCGGATTCAGCCTTTCTGAAAACCTGGATGTACAAAGTTATCTCAGCTTGGTTGTGCTAAGATGGAGGCATTAGCTATTCTTGAAAATCTAAATCCAGCTTTTTCAATACAGCAGTGAAACAGGATAAACAGAACTAATGCAGTTTTTGCACATACTGGGTAAATTATAAAATAATTAGTCATGTTTCAGTTTAAATAACATGAAAAAACTCCTTTAATTAAGATTCTTAATTAATAGTTGAAAGATTAATCAATCAATAATTATAGCTATCATTATAGGGTGTAATTGTGCTTAATTGGAGGGGCTGATTAATTATCAGAATAAACCTTTCAAATTCTTACACTTGAAAATGGTGGGAAGTGATGGATTCCAGCCCATAGGCTTAAAAAGGAATCCAAAGATCATACAAGATATATGTTCAGCTTCTTGGCCACAAACTGAAAGCACATGATTGAATTGGACAAAAGATTTCCATTGTTAGACATGTCACTACTGTATTACTAATGTATGTGTGGTTTTGATTAGTGTGAGCAAAATATCCCTGAGATAAACTTAAGTAACACCTCTTCTGAAAACCGCAAGCCTTGTATTCTTCATCCAAAATGTAAATTTAGGTACATATAAGTACAGTGCTGCACACCTCTGCTTGGATCCTGCCTAGTCCTGTAGGTCCCTAACATTTTTCTTACAGTTCCAACAAGGATTTGCAGTCATAACATTGAGCAGGAGAATTGCTATCCTATACATAATACCTGTGTTCGGTGTGCTGCACCGTGCTTAATTGTGTAATGCATTTCAGTTGACTTCTGTCTGTGTGAGTTCAGAGTTGAAGCTGTTCTCAGCTCAAATGTTCAATAATCTTGTTTTCAGGAAAAATAAATGGAATGAAGCAAACTTTAAAACACATTTTAAAAGCAATAAATTTCTTCTTTGTTTCATACATTCAGCGGACTACAGGTCAGTGCAGTCTGTGGGGTGGCCGACTTTAGCCCAAGGTGTGGTGGATCCAGTCTTTGACAGTGGTGTTTCAATCTCTTACCACTCCCCAGAATGTCTACAATACTAAGTGATCTCCTTGCATGCAGTGTGTGGGCAGTAACATTGATGGATTTGGGTTAATGCACCCTGGTCACTGAGGACTTGCCAGCCAGGGAAGAGACTTCTGGTTCCTGCAGTAGTGGTGCTTTCTGATCTTTTTCAGAACAATGTTGAATGTCACTGCTTCTCTCAGTCTAGCACCAATGGGTTAATCTGCTAGATGTTGTGGGATGAAGAAAAAAAGTGGAAACATGAAAATTAAAACTATTAAGTGAAGTTTTAACTATATCCTTTATTTCCCCTTTAGCTATAGAAAAAATCTCTAGGGAGAATACCATACTTTAACACACCAAAACGCTGTGTTAAAGATAGTAATAAATGTTATTTGGAACAGAAAAGCAAAAAACATCCTTAAAGAAGTTGGCTGAGAAGGGCCAGGATTGCTGCTGTTGCTAATTTTCTTCCTTTCAGGGAAAACAAGGCAAGACCTTATACTCCTGTCAGGCTGTTTAAGATGTTGCATTAGCTGCTTTTTTGGTCACCATATCATAGCAGTTTTGTGAAATTAACTATCTGGTCTGGCTAACCCAGGATGTTATTAAAGAGAAGACTAAAGCTCTCATAGGAGAGAGGAAAAGTAAGGGAGGAAAAAATTAAGGATTGAAAGCAGAAAATCAGCTCATATGCTGCACGTATTTGGGACTCAGTTCTGGTGGACCATTCTCCACGCCTTTTTCCTGACCCAGTTTGGAGAGATTTCTCTCTCAAGGAAAACATAACGATGTTATAGCAAATGCCTGAGTCCCAGGCAGAAGTGGAGGTTGCCAATTTGGTGTAGCTTAGAGAAAGCATACACTGCAGCTGCTTGCTCCTTGTCTCTTGTGAGGTGAGGTGAAACACTTCAGCTTTCAGGACCATCACTCAGGCACTTCTCAGGAGCGCAACATTTATCAAATGTCTTTTTGAAAGTTCTCAGCATAATTACAGTACAAGGTGGGTTTCATTATAGTGACTCTGAAATCATGATTCACAGTTACTCATCCTGCAACACATAGTCAAAGTCAACCTTCCTTTGGCAAAGATAATTGGATTAGACCCTTACAGCTTGATCTTGCAAAGCACTAAAAACCTGGGTGATAACTGAGCAAAAGATTTAATCGGTAGTTCAAATTTAATCATGGTCCTGTGGATTTCAGTGAAAGCATGCAAATTTACTGTAGCTCAGAGATTGGTATTCTTTATACAAGAAAACAATATAAATCTTGTTCTTCATTACAATGCGCAGCTATGCAAAAACAAGAACTTCTTAGAAATAGAGGAAAATAAAAGTCTTACTCCCAGTCTGAATTACAGAGCAACATCGTTAGTCAATACTAATTTATTAAGATTTCTATTGGAACTATTTTCTGGCACTGGGGCCAAGTGGCACAAAACGGCTTCTCTCCATAATGCTGAATTACTTTAGCCTCTAACCATGTGTGATAACAACTAAGCTGTTAACTAGGAATGTCCCTAGTACTTAAATAGTCCTGAATAGCCCCAGGAATTCTGGGAAAGGGTATTTTTTCCCTGAATTAACCATAACAGAAACTTTCATAGTATTTGATCTCTGATACCTGAGAACATTCTTGAACACAAATTAATTTAGTATCATAGTTAACACCTTAGACTGTTCTTCACACTGGAGAAGACAACAGATAAATGCTGAGAAGGGAACTCAGGAATTATAAAGACTAGACCAAAATAATCTTCATTGGTATGAACTGTAGAATTGCTGAGAACTATTGCTTACCTGTCGTCCCTTTGCGAATCTCAGAGACTGTGTCCTCACAGAG
>NW_010234207.1:61099-70845 GCF_000690775.1 Eurypyga helias | reverse complement strand
CAGCTAGGACCAGAGTGAAATTCAGGAACTTTCTAAAGCTGGCAGAGTTTGTAAACATGTCTCCTTGTACTCTCCTTTCCAGGCACTTCTGTCTGAAGCTGGTAGAATTCCTTTCTAATGGTCTTGCTGAAATACTATTTCCACTAGTTCAAAGTGCCTGTGTCCTATTTCAGGTAAGCATGATCAGCAGTGCTAAATGAGAGACTGTGTTTAAAGCAATGTCTTATCTGTCTGCTTCCAACCCTATTTCTGAGGTCTGTTTCTCAAGGTAGTATTTGAATAAAAATAGGCTTTTAGACCATGGGAATTGTGTGTGACTGCTTTATTCAAGGATGTAAGCAAACATCCTTTATTTCAATTCCTCACGCCATATCTGAACAACAATATACTTAACATCGATACTTCACACCTTGCGTCTAAAGTGGTGAAACTGGGCACAAGCCTACATCCAGATTCTGGATTTAATAAAAAATCATGGAACAAAAGAAGGAAAACAAAGCATCACCCTGAATTAGTCATCCAGGTTCCTGGTTGCGGCTAGGTTCTTGTGTAAAGCAGGTCTCCCGTTAGTATTTGTGAGAACCTCAATCAAGTAGGCACACTGATGAACTAGGCAAAGAAAGCCTAGGTTTTCGACCCCACTGGGAATTTTGGCCTGAAATAGCTGCTGGGCAGCTCCAGATTTAGGTTATATTATAGCAGAAATACATGTATCAAGGGAAATGTAGTCAAAAATTTAAGAATCCATGACATACATAGATCATTCCAAGAGCAGATGGCCACGAGTCAGGGTAATGGGTAATAGGATGCAGGCTAAGTGGCAGTCAGTACATTGTCTAAATCCTTTTCTGCATCTGCCTTTTAATCTCTGATTTTCAGTTCTCCATCTGTAAAATGGGAATAACCACTTATATGCTTTCATTCTTTGTTTTTTAAGAAAAAAAGTCACACAGCACAGTGCTACATTTTGCTGCATCTTATAAATGAAATGCTGATCCCTACTGGGGCCCCTGGGCACTGCTGCTGTATAAATAAATTCATAGCTATGGTTGTCACAGAGGGAAAATATTGACTGCAGGTGAGGAATAGGTAACCAAAGCAGATTAACTCTTAAGCAGCAAGGATCCTGTTTTCCACTCCTTTGTAAGAAGGAAAAAGTACAGAGAAAAAGAGAAAATATATGACACATAAGATGAATCATTTCTAAAGGGAATGGTTTTGAAAATTTCTCCACAATGCATCAGCAGCCTGTCTTCAAGCATCAATTTTTTTGCCTCCTTTACACATTTTTTAGCAAATTTCATGCCAGTGAAAGATGCAGGATTGACATTCTTAAATCTCCTTTTTTATCCATAGAAAAGATAAAGCGTAGTCAGAAAATATGCAGGTTTCCTCAGATTTTCAGGCCAACATGCTTGTATTTGACCTGAAGGGACACCTCTACAGGAGGGAAATGCAGTGTAGTCATCATTCTCATTTTATCCTTGGCCTTGATGCTGAAATTATTATCCTGAGAGCTGAGTGGGATACTTTGGTTTAAATATGATATGGGCACCTGTTCACTCTGCTGATGCTATCCAACTCATTTCACAAGGGCCAGTGTACAGTCTTCTGAAAACCTCTTTCAGTCACTTCCAACCAGAACACAGTTGCAAGTTCATTACAGCCTGAAACACTAAACCCTGATTTAGGGGGCTGTATTGACCAGTGCCAGTCTCCCAAAGCCATCCAGCCACCCATAACACTGCTGCCTTACCCCAACATGCCTCTGTGAGATCTTTTCTAAGGGGCACAGATGAAATTTGTTTTTTGCGAAGGCCACCAGCTCTCACTGCTGTCAGTGTAATATGGTCACTAAATTCCCAAAGACAATATTACTGCAAATCACCTCAAATGTGCTGCAGGCGGTAGAATGATCCCATAATCAAAGAGCTAGGTCTTTGAGGACAAGTTTAATTACTTTAATCTATACAGCCTGGAAAACATAATGGTTAATGGGGTAATCTACTGAAGTATGTGGAATTTTAAATAGTATAGACTATGCCACTGTATGACACTACTCTCAGCACAGCAGAGATGATAAAAACCAAGAGCATAAATGGTGACTGAAGAAAGCCTTAGATGTTCATAAATCAATAATTGATAAAACGTACTCTTGTGTAACTAAGTAGAATTTTATGTTGCAGGTAGAATAAACTGATTACATGATACTATAGTGCTCAGTGGAATTATGGAATGAGCTTCATTCATTCACTCTAATTGCTGCATATTTGTATACAAATGGCTGAAATGGTTCTATCACTTTTGAAGTCTATAAAATGGCAAGAAAATCCTGCCCTTTGAGTCCACAGATGAAAGCCATGATATTTTCCCAGCATGGGCCTCCGTGCTCCTGGAAAAGCTGAACATCAGCAGATACATAGAGGTTGATGTTCTCGATGCATCTGGCCATTAAAGATTTCAAAGCACTTTTCTCATGGGTAGAGGTGTTAACCCCTCTGTCCTGGCTACATTCCAACCTGGGTAACAAGCCACCTGGACCAGATGCTGAGGGAACTTAAGGACGAAGTGGTTGGGCTGCTAACAGAAATGTACAATCTCTCATTAACATCATCCACTGGAGATGTTTTATCTGTCTTTTAAAAAGACATTAGGGATGATCCTGGGAATTACACACCAGTGAGCCTTACTTCAGCAAATGGACTGCAATGATAATTAAAAGTAGGATTATAAAAAATCCTAGATAAGCACGATATGTTACAGACAAAGAAATGTGTGTTGTGTAAAGGAAAATCAAGCTTCTTTAATTTACTAGAATTCTTTGAAAGTGTCAAATAAATATTGGATAAAGGAGAATGGGCTGACATAATCTATTAGGTCTTTCAAGAAGCTTTTGAGAAATTCTCTCACAAAAAGCTGTTAAGGAAACTAAGCCATCGTGGAATACGAAAGAAAACACATTATAATGGGGCAAAGACTGGCTAAGAAACAGAGTACAAAGAAGGGGGAAAAAGCTTCATTTTATGCAGGACATGGCAGGAACATTTGATATGTGTTAAGTTTTTACAGTTTTGGTGTGCTTTGGGGCTTTTTAGGCTTTGGTTTTTTTTGTGTTTTGTTTGTTTTTTAGTTTTTCTTTTTTTTTGGTCTTGTTCTTGTTTGCTAATTGAGAAAATACTTTGTTGAAATTTTTTGTGGCATGAAATTGAAATTACCCTTTTATGTAATACTTGAGAGATGGAAAAATGCTTACATTTCCACCAAGTGAAGGTAAGTTAAAAAAGAAGTTAAGCAAGAAGTGGTTTCTAGAACCAAACCCTGTGGTAGTGCACTGTGGGCACATGTGCAGTAGCCATAGTGTTCTGGGTCATTTTCCAGTTAGAGGCTACCTGTTAACAGCAGTAGGCAGTGCTAGATGACTCAGTTGATCCTATGCAAGTTTGTGGTATGTTAAAGGGAGAGACAGTCTAGGCTTGAGTGCTGGGCTGGGACATGTGAGATCTTTGGCAGAGCTGTGGGATGCCCGTAAAATATAAATCGTCACCAGCTTATATTTATAGGGTATGTTCCTCCTCCGCACCTCACCTTTTCAGCTTTAATAACTAATAGACCAAATTTTTAAAGATGTGGATTAATCAAGTAAGAGGTTTAACTGATTTTTCTAATTCAGATTGCATTGCTGCTTCCAAGGCCCTTTCCAGTACTTTGCAGAGCAAGAATCTGTTATGTGAGGCTGGAGCTACCTTTGCTTTCTTTTGCTATGTGCCTACTCTGTATGTTCCCTGTCTGTTCATTTGTAAGGCATTTCTTGCAAAATGAAAGTCTACAGAGAACAGGAATAGAAGGGTGACATGGTCTCTGTCACTCCAAACAAAAAATGTTCCAGTGATCTTTCTTTTCACACTTTGTAGAATTTCAATTTTCCCTTTAAAACATGGATTAAACAACGTTGCCAAAAACATATGCTTCTGTGTCAAACATTTCACTTATTCAGGAATCTAGAGGCAGCTGGAGAGTTCTCACTGCCAAAGTGACTTCAACAATTGTCTTTTTCACTTTTAATTGGAAACATGTTCGTTTCAGGCGTAGGTGTGGATAACCAATATGTGGCAGTGTTAATTTCCCTCGCCATTCAGTGTACATATGTCCTAAGTGACCATTCTTAAATAGCTTGAGGAAGATTATCTGAATCCACTGCCAAAGTGTCCTGTGCTCCTGTAAATCTATGATTTGCCATGGCACAGATTTCATCTGCTGATTAAAGATGGGAGTGGTCAGCACAAGGTGAGACATCAGCAAGCCTTTGCATTTTCTAAGATCTGCAATAAGCTACACCAGAGGGTTATAAATGAGTGACTGAAGCTAAGGGCCTTCCTTTTTCATTAGCTTTAACTATTACAGAAGCATGCTCCTAGTATGTGTTGCTCTGTGGACATTTCCTCTGGGCTTTAACCGTCATGTGCATGGTCTTCCTCACACTACAGTGCTCCAGCAAAGCTGGCTATAAACCTTTCTGTGCCAGTCACACTCTAGTTCACTGTGTTTAGGAACCTCCTCTCATTCTACCCCTTCATCCTTTTCTGTTTTTTTGAGGGATGTGTGTGTGTGTGAGGCATGTCATGCGTCCTAGTAGGACCTGACTTGAAAGCAAAAGGCAACAGCTCAGATATTGTAGTTCCTCACGCCTTTTTCATTCTGAGCCTCAGTTTCTGTGGGGATAGTTGTGGCACTCCTTCTCCAAGCTCCCTTTATTTATCCCCTTTTAAACAGCTGAGTTTGGTCTGAACCTCATGTTTGCTTATATGGCAGAAAACAAATTGGTGGAAAACTCTATAACTGTAATATCAAAACCAGCCTGCACCAGGTATTTCAAAGGAAAAGGGAACAGAAACAAGCAAACAGAATTCAACACACAGGCTAATTTTTTCAAGGCAGACACATCCACCCTGCCTTTGAAACTAAGAAGGTGGATAAAACCTGAAGATTCAAAGTTATTAGTTTGTCAAGCAGGTCCCACTCTGTGTCTGCCATGAGGCTGAGTGCTTGGATCTCTGCATCGAATCCCAGGCTCCTCATCGCCCAGGACACCATCACCCGATGCCTGTGGCAGGGCTGGAGTAGTATCTCTGAGAAACGTGCCATATATTGACCTACACAGGAGACTCAAAACTTGACCTTTTCTACTGCATGATAAGCTGTCACATCAGATGGTGATATTATTCCACTATCCCCTTTAATGCTGGATCACTACAGCACTCTGTGGAAATGCATATCCACATTTTTTTCCTTACATTCCACCCCATCCTTTCTTCTGTCTGCTGCTTCTGTAACAAGTTTTATTTTCCTGCATGTTTTTAGGTGCATTTCTGGTCCCTCAAAGTATGTGTATGCGTGCATGAGAATATATGTATGTAGATTTGAGACTGAGGGGGTGGCCCCGCATATGTTCTGTGCACAAAGAAACCCAGTTTACCACTATTTCTTTGTGTTACACTCAAAGTGTGGTGAGGACTTCACAGATATGTGAACAGATACATACACAAAAAAAAATTTAATCAAAAATATTTTAAGACAATGTTTCAGAGAAAGACAAGGCAGCAGAAAAAGTCTGGGAGAACAGAGTGCAAGGAGTGTGGACATCAAATTGTACTGGGGACCATAGTTCTTTCTATCCTTAATGGAGGGGTTTGTTTTGCTTGCAAGGTCTGAAATTGCTCCTGGGCAGGTGCTCAGAAATACCCCTCTATGTCCTCAACAGATGGAGGTGATGCACATTTTGTGGTCGACAGTTAAATTTCTTTTTAAAGCTAGGATAAGTTTCCTAATGAATATTCTGCTGATATGTTTTTCTTTGCGCTCAGGAGATCTCGGCGCACGATAGCATCCAAGATCCCTGTGTCTCATCTGCCACCCCCTGCGCCAAGAGGGATCCAGCTCTTGCAGGGCTGGGTGAGGGAACGAGGGATGTTGCCATCTAGTGGGTATTTCTCAGGCAGAAAAACAGACGTCCTACGCACAGCTGCTAGGAAAATTCTGTCTCAAAACAGTAAATGTGGAGATACAGATTTGAGGGCAATAGGAAAGGAAAGCTCACTCTCAGGGCAGCTTTCTGGGGGAGCACATGGAGCTTTTTGCTGCCCTCAGCTTCATTCAGATCCTATGTCTGTGTGACAGGATGTTTTGGGAGGCAAAGATACTCTGAAAAAAACCCTGAAGCCTTCTTTACCCCTGTCTTTAGGGCCAGGAACCCTGACGTGTTTTCCCCTTAGTATGCCTGGGCACACGCACACAGCAAAAAAGGTGAGGGGTGACATTCATCCTCCCCCCGCTTCAAAACTCCGGCTCCTTTCCTGCAGCAGGGCCAGGCGGACGCCTTTTCTATTGTTCCAGCTGATCACCAAAGCCTTCGTGTGAGGGGACTGTTGCAGTCAGTATGAAAATAAAGAAGGTTTATTCACACACAGGCAGCTGGTGCGATCTTATCTGTCAGCCCCACAGAAATGAGGAATTAAATAGTAATAATAATCATCATAATAAAATTAGCCCTTTCTTTCTTCAGAAGCCTCCATTTGCAGCCATTGAGCTGGAAGCGGCGGCGCAGCCGGGAGGTATCAGGCCCTGGGAGCGCTCAGCGGGGCAACACTCTCCTGCTCCAATCTGCCTCATATTAACGAGCTGCTTGACTGGGATGTGATGCTGGCCGAGCAGCAGCTGCTTGGAGCGCGCCGTTACGGAGAATTAGCTGAAAGTTTATTCTTAGCTCTTCCTCTCAGCTCCAGCAACATGTTCAACAGCTTGTGCATTTTGTAATGCCTCCTTTCATCACCATGGCAACCGTTAAAACTTAAGGTGTGTACGACTTGCACGCTCTTAATGCTGCAGGCTGCTGGCAAAATGAAACCCTTGGTCTGCGCTGCTTCTCGTTTCTGTTGATTCAAAGGGCCACAGTGCGCTGGGAAAGCAACTGGGAACATGTGTTTGCAAAATACTTTAGGCACAAGAGTGTGATCCAGTGTTTAAGAGAGATTGTGAATCTGATTTTTCTATCTAGCTACTCATTTGAGCTGGGGTAGAGGAACTACTGCTTCTGGCTAAGTTGCTAGTCCTGTTCATGTTGTCCTGAACAGGCTTTGGCAGGGACCATGTGTATTGCTGCCTCATAAAATGCAGCCTCAAATAGTTCACAAAATGTCGGGCAATGGGGAGGGCAATAAGAGCTGCACAATCACAGGTAGATCGATAGGATGTAACTTGGTGCTGAGAAACTACCAGCTTCTACCAAATGGCAGATTAAGGGGCCACTTCCCCCTTGAAAGAACTTGCTTTTATACCTGAGTTACTCACTACGAGCAGTCTGATTTCTCATTCAGCTGGTGGTGTACAAGTTTATCTCAAAAATAAAAAAAAGGAAAAAAAAACCCCACCAAGTGGACTGCCTGGGGGCTGAAGCCTCAAAAAGTCACTTGGGTAAAATATCAGTGAACCCCTACATAGCTTTATATCACCACCATGGCCATATCCAGCCCAAGTTTGGCCGGAGGAGTTGCATCAGCCTAGGGCCGTCGCCTGCAAAAGCAGACCCTGCTTTACACTGAAATTTTTCATAGTGAAGCCATTTTTCCTTCCTACAAAACAACTTTGCTGTGAATCAAATCCTGCAGCCACTAATAACTGTCCCTACAGAGAAATCCTGCAGAATGGAAAAGGTTTGAAACCTATAGGGGTTTATAGAAATTAAATTGGATTCTATAGAAATTACTCTAAATAGCCACTTAATTTAATAAAAGATGCTACCCCATCTGTAGAATTTTCACATCATATGATAAATCTGAAGGGAGAATAATATCCCTGCAAATAGAATTGTTAAGATTGGTTTAAAAATCCTATAGAAAACTTATTTATCTATCTTAATTTTGCTAAGACTTTTTGTTTGCACCAGTGGCTTGAAATTGTAAATCTCAAAGCATTTCACAAAGAGCGAGCACAACTGTCTGGAGATCACGCAGCCCACCTAGTGCCACTTTCCATGTCTGGGAAAATAAACCCATGTAGTCCTGCACTCTGAAGTCACCCTTTCAAACAGGATGCTTGTGGTATTTGAAGCTGTTCTTTTCTGGTTTGGGGAAGAATGACAAAAAAGTCCCAAACACCTCCCCTTTCTCCCTCCCCCTCCAAATACCTAATCTTCCCAGAAACGGGACTGTGAGTCATTTTAAGCTGTTTCTTCAACATGACTTCAGCTCAGTGGTGTGTCCTACAACCTGCAGAGATTCGGAGCCGATTAGGTTACAGTTGCAAAAAGAATCCTTTTCTTTTTATGTATTCATCAGATTTTTTTTTTTTTAATATCCTTAAATGATCAAAATACATGGAAGCAGAGAGCATGGATAGAACACGTGCAAAGCTATCTATATACAGTTTCTTAATTTCTTTTCAGTTGTGCACTAGAACCTGTTAAAAATGTTTGTGTTTTGATGTGTGTGTTGCATTCAAACTGGCATCTCCAGCTGCTGTGTATTTGGTGGTTAGTAATCTTTTCCATTATATTTTGAAAGGAACAGATTTCTTCCTGCCTAAAATAAGCAACCAGCTACAAGGAAGCAATGGCTACACTGTGGTTTGCTGTTTTGTTGCATGCTTAAAATACTGGTGCTCTGAGGAAGCAGGTAATGCTGAAACACAGCTGCTTCTACCGCTGGAAATTTTAAGCTGAACCCTTGTCTAGTGAGTATCAGCATAGCTGTATGGACAAGCGTAGAATTACCCTGATTTACAATATAGATTACTCTAATTTTATTTTATTTTATTTTAATGTTTTTTCTTCTATTTTTACTTCTTATTTTCTGCTCCAGTGAATGAATGAGTTCAGGGCAAGAGGAATCTCCTGACAGGGAACAGTGGAGTGGTAGTACAATGTGTACTAAAAGAGGGGGAGAAATCTTCTCTGTTCATCATACCCAGAAGGATTATCTGATGGTGAGACACAATAGAAAGTACACTGGCCTGAAATCCAGCCCTCGGATTGTTTAAAACAATACTATAATGCTAAAGTTGGTAACAGTGACCAGAGATGTCAGCCTAGTCTGTCTGGGGGATGTCACAGAGAAAGATACAGAAAAAAAAAACCCACAAGTGGATGGCCCAGAAAAGCTTTAAAAGAACTGTATTTCAGTAAATTTCTTTAAGAATTCCCACTAATGCTTATAATTAGGTGGCAGGATAACACCACAAAGTAAGACTGACCTGAACTCTCAATCTATATTGATCAGGGCAGCATTGTCTCACCTCCAGAAAGGGAATCTCAAACCTTCTATGCCTGAATATGTGTGTATATATGCGCTTCACTGCCAGGTTATTTTCTAGTTGCCCATACGGTTTGAGGAAATTTCCTCTGAATAATCTGAGTTGAGCAATTGGTCAGTTACAAAACACATTCTTAGCACACAGTACTCCTACCCAACAGTTTATCCGAGCACTGGAGGGAGATGAACAACAGTTCTGGCAAGTCTTAAGGTCTTTTTCTGCTTTCTCAGACTTGCCGAGAGAGGAAAAGAATGTATCAACTGCTGAGGACAGACAGTTGCTCCCAGTGCATTGAGCAGCTGAATGGGGCCCTATCTCTAGGTTCATTATATAAAAACAAGATTGTCACAATCAGGACAGCAGTCAACGGGGATAAGAAAGGAAATACATCCAACATCCATTCGAAACAAAACTACTACAGAAGCTCATTTTTTAACAACTAT
>NW_010234207.1:60709-61053 GCF_000690775.1 Eurypyga helias | reverse complement strand
CTGTGACCTTAAAAGTTTCTGCCAGAGAGTGCAAGATGTGGGTCCAGAGCTATGTGCTTGGTGACTGCTAGGCTGTAACACCTAATGACAACTGATTGGGCATCCTTCCAGGCAGAACAGCCTTTCACGACCATGCTGGTTTGGGAATTGATCCCCTAAAAAATTGTCACTTTTCCTAAAAACACTTGGGAACCTAAATATAAATTTTCATCTCCCACAGTTACTTGAAACTGGCTGAGAGCTCCAAAAGTTTGGCAGGGAGAGGAGAATTAGAGTCAGAGAGAATGATCGTGATCACAAAGGGTTTGTTCTGCCAGAAATGAGGAACCAGGACTAAAAAAAAA
>NW_010234207.1:49721-60671 GCF_000690775.1 Eurypyga helias | reverse complement strand
TATTAGCAAACATAAGAATCATAGATATGGATCCTTACCTCTTACAAAGTCTGAAGGCAGTAACACCACAGGACAAAGGCTGTAATACTCTCTGAAAAGTTATGGGGTCCTAATATCTGCTCAGCTTTCGTGCCTCTTGGCAGAGAGGAGTATAAGTTTTTCAGGTTACAAAACAAGTACTATAGCCAGCACTGAAATCGATAACACTATGCCTGAGAGCAAGTCCTCACTGTAGAGACAAATAACCACCGCAGTGGCTTCTTGCAGGCTGGCAAACAACTTGGGAGAGAGAACAGCCAGCAAGGAGAGGCTGGGACCAGCTCCTGGCTCTCCTGCTCCCGGGTTGAGCGGTCATCTTCTCATTTATCATAGGTTTTCTGTCCACATTAGATTGTTCCAATGTAAGCCAAAGAAGCATCACAGCTTTTCTCAGCAGACCTTCTTGCATAGAATGAAGGAAAGCATGTACTGAGAAGGCAGTGTTATTTCTAGGAGTCTTCAGTGGATCAGAAGCCCTTATTGCTTCTGAATTTTATTCAAAAGGTAATGTAATGTCTACTTTGCTGCTCTAAAGGCCATATATTTTCTCTGTGGTCAACAAAGTGAAAGAGACTCCCTCAAAAGCCAGCCCAGAGCAAAATCTATGGGTGTGTTTTCACATCACTTTCGCTAATCTAAGTCTATGACGGTGACAAGAAGGCACGAACACATATTTTGCTCTATGCACAATCAGGCATTAACACCTCCTCTCCATGCCCATACTAGCACTTTTCCTAATAATTTTTTCTGGATTTTTTTTCAGTAAGCTGTGGCCAACTACACGCCGTCAGGGTGTTAGTGCTGTGGCACGAAGATTGCGGTCCCCTTGCACAACAGTGTAGTCTTAGATTGGACTAAAGGCAATAACACCTTGATTTAAGTCAAACACCCAACCTAGGTTACACCCTGAAACTGCTGTGTGGGACAGCTGAATAGTCACTTACGTGACTGCCCTCACTGTTCTGTTGTTCACAAGCTGTTCTATAGGTTGTTCTGGCCCCAAGCATTTTTACATAGTTCAAACAACTGAGCCAGCTAAAAAATAGCCTCTCCACAAAAAAAATGGTAATTTTCCAGTTCACCCTTCTGGTTCATGCTGACCATGCAAAGGTGTGCAGAACTGTTTAAACTGGTGAAAAGCTGAACTGCTGTGCTCTTCACTTCAGGAGCTGCTGCTGTGGCTGTGAGGTACTGCTTTACCACAGCGGTTCTCAGCCGTACTGCTTCTGTGTCCCCTGTGCTGGAAGACACATGAGTAAAAGACCCCTACAGAAAGTTTAGCACCAGGAAAAAAATTTAATGAAGATTTTGCAACTGGTTTATGACCCTTTTATGTCACACAAGTGTTTCCAAAGATGCCAGAACCGAGGTTTAGAAACACAACCATTGCATGGCTTTAATTAACTGGTGCTTGTACAATGCACTGAACATAAACAGTGTATCTCTAAATGCTAATTGTTGTTATTGAACCCCCATGCTTCCTAGTGCAGTAATAACCTGTACAAAGCCTAACTTACTAGTATACAAGATCCAATTGTGTATCTTCCTCAAGGGATATTTATCTTCACAGCATGATTGCTAAGATAAATGCTAAAGTTTAAAATTCAGAAGTGCTTACTTCAGGGCATTATGACAAGACAACAAAAATATAAACTTGACAGAAGAAAAGCTTATGCATATAAATTATGTAGTCTTTTAATTGAAATATATTTCATAATAGATTTCATAGCCAGTAGATTATTTTTCAAGGCATTTCCTTTTTCCTTAAATAATAATAATTTGTAAAAGGCACTTTTTGCTCCCTGTAGCTCTACAGAAATATAGACAAAAATTCTTGAACAGCAGAGCATTGCAATTTTAGCCGTAATAGTCAATATAACAATTAGAACAGTTTGTTACGAGGACAAGGAATAGGACTGTTCAAGAAATGCGCTCAGTGAGTGCTGTTGACTCACTGGCGTCGCACACCGCTTCTTTTCATCTGAAGGGGAGCAATGCCACACAGCAGCTGTTGTAGGAATAGCAGCCACAGGAGACGTCTTCAGCAGCGATAAGCCAGGATGAGAGGCTTAGCTTTATTTTATTTTCAGGTTTTGGTTTGTGAGGTTTTTGTGTGTTGTTTTCTTCCTTAGTAAATTTTTAAATTTTCAGGGACTCCCATAACCCAAAAGAAAAGTTTCACGCATGTTTTGTGGCAGTGTAATTCTCTTGCAAGCCAACTACCTGGGTCCAGTAGAAACAGGACTGATTTTGCCTGTGAGATTAAAAAGCACTGTCAAGAGCTGGCACATATAGTACACATAGCTGCGAGCCATGTATTTTCCAACTGCATTGCTGACTGTTGTCTGTAACTTAAGCTTTCCATTCTCACTCTGCAACTGAAAATGAGCTGTTCTGGTAGACTCAGTTCCATGTGGGTCCTGTCTGCTCTGTTTTCAACCAAGTAGGTTAAAATAGGAGTGCTTAAGAGTTCTCTCTAAATACCCACCTGAGTTCCTGGGTAATCTGTATAGAGAAGAAGTCAAACTGACTGCACGTGGGAGTAGGTATGGGTCAGCATTTAACTGACAGACGTCACCCAGAAAGAGAATACTATTGGTTCTCCTTCGAGAAATTAGAAGAAATTAGATCAGCAACAGCCTCTCGAGCCATATAATTGAGGAGCTTTCTGCTTTTGTGTCTGGCAGCTCCTGCTCTTTCCAGAGGTGTTATTTAATCTAGCCACCAAGTCACATCTGCAGTTTTAATTAGCACAAGTGTGTGTCTGTTGATTTTCCTTCTCTGTATAGCACACTGAGCAGCACCAAGGCGTATCAGGCCCTTTAGAGCGAGCACGTTTACGTTAAGTACTCCCGTCCCAAATTCTGTTTTTCAGTAATTTCCCTATAGTCCTGCAGACATCAGCTGAACCCCTCAGATTTATACTCATCTCGCTGAGAACAGAATGTGACTCAGGGTATTTGAAAGCCTTGTTATCAGGGAAGCAGGCCATCGAGTTTCTTGGTCCTCTCATTTTTACCTTGTTAGTGGCAACTTTATCTTTCAGGCTAGTTTTTCCATCGCAAGCTGTAGATCCCAGTACAGTGGTGTATGCTTTTAAGCTCTTCTCACCAGTGCAGAAACGTAAAATTACAGTAATAACAATAATAACTATGCATGATAATGAGGACAATAGCAACAATCAAACAGCTGATTCGCCGTAAATCTTTATATCAATAAATCTTACCAAGATGCTCATGATCACTTATTATTTTAGAGATGGAGAAATTGAATGATAATGAATTTAGTCACTTTAAGGCACCCAGAGGATGATTATGAAAGGTGGGAAGACAAATATAATCTCCTGTCCTGTGCTCTGTCGACAGGACAACTGCTCTGTCTCCTCAGTGTTGGGTGCAGTTGCATTATTTGCATTTTCTTGATTAAAAACCAACCAACCAAAAAAACACCAAAAAAAACCCCAACACCCTCCAACCAAATGAAACAAACAAGCAAACAAAAAGACAAACAGGAGGATGATCAGCAGGTCACACATCTTCAGAAAGGATTTTTAACTGCCTCAGTGAAAAACAGTACCAAACGCCTCAGATTCTGTAGGCAGTTGTACTTGCATATCGGATGTTGTCCGTTGAGGATATGGATCTTCCTGTTCTGAGCTCCAGAGTCTGGACCCTCCAGCTTTCAAATTCTTATTTCCACTGGAGGTAAACCTAGAGATAAACTGAGTGGTGAATCCTTTGCCGTGGAGTGAAACCAGTCTTCATCAGCTGACAGTTTGATCCATTCACTGTCATAGGTTTGTTTTCAGATTTACTCCAGCAAAATCAGTATTTGTATCTTTGCTGTATAGTTTTCTCCTGAGGTTTACTGAGGTTTTTTTCCTGAGCTGTCTGTTTGCAGTCTGTTTTACACTTCTGTCTGACATTATAACAAAGAAGAGTAATTAAAAAAAAACCAACAAACACCTTTGAATGCTAATGATAATCCTTGGATATAAATACTACATTTTAATTGCAAAAAGAAGGGAAAAAACCCACAAAGTTTCTGGAAGTTTTTAACAGCAAATGATCTGAATGTGGAAACTCTGTAAAAGAGAAAGGGGTTAAAACAGGGTGCTGATGATCTTTCAGAAACCACAGATTTAATTCCCAGCACTTCTGATTTCATTAAGAACTGCAGCCTTTTCCACTGGCAGCACAATTCTTGAGCTTGACAAAAACAGATGGGGAGGATGGTGGAAGTGGTAAACTCCAGAAGTAGCACTCTGTCTTCTAAATCAGGAGGTCACACCTTCAAGTCTTGACTGAAGAACTCAATCTTCCCCAGATCCCACAAACCCTGTTATACAGGTACTTGGTTATATGAGTCCCTGAGTGACAGATTAAAAAGCTCCCTCCTGATGACTTGTTCCCAGGAAAAGATACAGTGCTCTGGGAAAAAAAGAAAATACAAAAACCCTCATCAGAATAATGGAGGGGAGCTACAGCATTCCTCAAGTGCCATGTAATATCCTGTGCCTGCGAAAGGCTTGCAGCTGGCTGTGCAGGGTCAGGGGGAGAATAAAGACTGTTTCACTCTTCTGGCATTAGTAACGTAGCTACCTATTTCCTTCAGGAATCAGTATTAACTCTTTCCACGTCCGGCAGCTGGTACCACTCTGCAGCCATAACATCAGGATGCTTGGAGGGAGGAAATTACACTGCTGAGGCTTTGTGACTGGGAGTGTATAAATGGGATGCTTTGTGCTAGGCACCTAGTACAGACCTGGTTCTCCCTGTGAGCAACATCGCCAGGGCTGAGGGAGATGACAGCATTCAAGAGAGAAAACAGATTTCCATAGTTCTCAAGTCTGCTGATCCCCAAAATGAATAAAGAGAATTAATGGACTCCTTAACCTACTGTGGATGGTTGTTGTTTCTATAGGTACCAACAATACTCTGTAACAAAAAGTGTCTGTGCAGGTCGAGTTCTTCAGTATCTGGCTCATTACAGTCTCCTGCTCCAAAGTCACTTCTGCTCTGACTCTCTAGGACTAGGATTCTTCTAATTATTTCAGAAGAGGAGCGTGAGTGTTTTCTTTTGTATTTGCAACTGTTTGCAACTGTTGCTGATGTTACTTCAGTTTGCAAATTACTTACTCAAGATTTGGAATGGTTTGGGTTATGTCTTGTGTGAAAACAAGTAGGAAGGACATCTGACTGGAGGACTGTTCAATCAAAAAAGGAAAGTGAAGTCACCAAAGATAATCAAATTAATACTAATCAGGTACATTTGTATCATAGATATTTGTTTCCTTACATG
Organism: Eurypyga helias; assembly: GCF_000690775.1. NCBI lineage: Eukaryota > Metazoa > Chordata > Aves > Eurypygiformes > Eurypygidae > Eurypyga > Eurypyga helias. The sequence goes on along the minus strand of NW_010234207.1, from coordinate 55,331 downwards.
GATCAGTTGATTTTCCTCATCTACTCTTTCTTTATAGTCATCAGGATGCGTGAATTACATGAGAGAAACTACAGGACTGAAGTGAAAGGCAGGAGATGTTTCTGTTTTAAAGCAACTTCCTTCAGTATTCTTTCTGCCAGATCCCAGCACTGCAAGAGAACTGCAGAGAGTCTTTGTGGTATCGGAACAACAAAGCTGATGCTAGTGCACAAGTTGGCTCTGTTATCCATAGGTTTTGGCTGTGGTCTAATGAGAATGATGCAAAGTCACAGAAGATATCGTTTCCATCATACATCATCATCACACCCATAACTTCTTCCAGCAGAGGATCAGTCCTACTTCCAAACTGTTTCCAAATTAGGCAGCTCTGGCTGAAAAGCTATATACCAATATTTCACCAGGTTCCTGAAGACCCAGTCAGGTTCTGCAGAAGACACTTAAGATTCTACCCTCCTTTTTGTTGCAGAAATTAAACTGAGAAGCTCAGTTTTGACTACCAAATGTGCATGTGGCCCGCTTGTATCTGTACATGTATGCTTGCAAAATTTTTAGAATTAAAAATGGGTGTTCTGAAAGCTGTTTTTGTCAAAGCAATGTGTTGAAAGGAAAGGAGAAATCCTTTCACCTTGTATTGGAAAGGTCTGATTAATAATTTTCTATTTGCATATTGTAGCCTATATATAGGGAGACTTCACTATGGATAGGAATATATACTTTAATTTTTAAAGCATACACATCTCTTGTTGTATCATCATAATAATAGTAGGGATGAATGACACCTCCATTAAGTTTTCCACTGTAATTTATGAAGATAGGGCCTGTAGCCTGTAGCTGGTGTTTTGATGGATGAAATTTGTATTGGTGGCTGAGATAACGAATCCACCATGTTGTGCTTTATGCTGTTACATTAGTATGAAAAATCCAAAGGGAAGAATAAATCTCTCTGAAGAAAAGAAGGGAAGGGAATACAGTTAGAAATCTAAGTTGCAAATTACGTTAAAACTGTGGGGCTACACATATGTCGAGCTTAGGCTTTGTGCATATGTGCTCAAGAAAGATGATTTTAACAAAAGTAGGGACTTTTCAGGATCCTTGCCCAATTTCCTGGTATGGCACTTTCATAGACTGATGGGAGTATAGCCCCACTAGATTACAGATTGAACAAAGGTGCTGCAAGGAGAAAGGAAAGTCATACCTTCCCCATACCACCAGGCTTTCTGTGCTGGAGGGAGAATTCATCCTTCAAAGGGCAAACAGCATATCTGCAGGCAAGAAGATCTGCAGAAGAAACAGCTTTCAAGCTCACTGGAGGTCCTTGAGAGATGTCTTGGTGCCTCCCTTGGCCTCATCCTCTTTTTAGCATGTGGCCTGCCTTTTTGCTCTATTGCTTTATGTTGCTCTCCACCAAGAGAAGACTTGTGCCTATGTCTGAGGCCTTGTACAAGGTCCTGGTTCCTGAGGCTATGAAAACATGAATATGCATAACTCACTAACAGATCAGAGTATAGCCTAGGGCTGGACATGGAGAGTGGGAAGACAATTCTCAGCTTTGGCTTAGCATGTAACCTTGAGCTATGTATTTACAGCCAGATCCAAAACAGAGTATTTGTACTTAATATACAACTAGTGTGATTTAAGTATTTATAAAGATTATGGTTCATGGAGCAAGGCACATGCTGAACTGTCCAGACACAACATTGTCAGCAGGCCACATAGCTATGTTAATAAAATGTTGAGCCTAAGCCAGCAAATGTTACTAAGAAATGAGAAATGTTACTAAGAAATGTTACTAAGAAATGAGAAACTACGTGCAGCACTTAACAATCATGATGAAAGGGTTTTCATGAGAAATATGAACTCTTAGTTCTGCAGTGCAAGTGTAATAACCTTCGGAGTCTAGGTGGCCATATAAAACAAGTCTTTTTTTGCCACAGAATTTGTTAAGCCTCCTAAAGTTTTGTCAGTGTAAGGCTGGTGCTGCCTTACACTAATGCTGCTGTCCCAGCTGAGGTAGCTAGTGAAACACCAGAAACTCTCCAGGACTCAAAAAATTGGTATCCTATACTAACATACTGAAAGGCTTTGAGAGGGATGGTACCATTTGTACACAGTGACAATTACTGCACTGTAATGTCATGTAGCCTGCAATCCTTTCACATGTTGCCACATATCCCGTCTTCTTCCTATCTGTTTGTCCTTCATCTGTTGTCTCCCACTTTTCATCTACCAGGGATCCAGATGTGAACTGGGGATACATGAACCAGAGTATCATTCTTATTTTCCTCCACTCTTTCTCCCCATGAATGGTTGTTTTGCATTCTAAACCTTCCTAGCTTTAGAGCCAGACTGCCAGTATTCATTCACAGTCTGAGCCCAACATTCCCTACTCAAGCAAAACCTCCATGGGGATCATAGGGAGTATTTTCTGCGTCAGAGCTTGTTGTATTTTGCTTTAACAGCTTAATTTCCTTTCCTGAAATCACTCCTTGCATTATTAATCTGATGAGTTTTAAGACAGGCATTATTCTTCTGCCTTTTGTGGTGCTTTTATTGTATTTATTTCTTATTTGCGTTACAGCAATGATGCCACAATGAAGAATAAGGCCTACCTGCACAGTGAGCTGTATGCACAAACAGTGGCCCTGGAATAAGTTGCATTGCTATAGTTTTATAATACAACTAGACTTCTTGGGTTTATGTCCTGCTAATAGGAATTTTCCCTCAGGTCAGTTTAGCACACACTGTAGTTATTTGTCCTCTCCTCTCTAATGTGGGATGAAGTCCACTTCGTAACATCAGCTAACAAATACTGTGCTATTGCAGGTTCATAGGACATCAGCAGGGCTTTTGAACTCAACTTCCATCTTCCTGTGGCATAGAAGAAGTTCAGAGGCTTTGCATCTTTTGTGTCAAAGATATTTTTTCTTCTAATCCACTGGGGATGCTAACATGTTTTGTGCTGAAAGTGGGAGAAAAGAAAAAGGAAAACATCTATCATCCTGTGAATCCTTCTAAATGGAATGAGTGGTATTTATTAATCAAGATATATCATGCTGAACATACAGTGCTGAATTGGAAGCTGTAAACTAGTCTTTCTCCTCAGCCAATAGCAAGGGGAAAGTCCACTTCCTAATGACAAGTCACTGTAAAATGTCTCAATTCCTTTTGAAAATGGCAATGTCTCTGTTAAGGTAGTCAAGGTTACCCTTTTAAACATCAGATTTTTGGACGCTTGTGTATCAGTGAGGTGAATTTCATCCTAAAATATTGATAAATCCTTAGAATGTATATGAAAATAGCATAAGGATGGAATCAGCAGAAACCCTAAAATTTTTTAAAGTGTTTTAAATTTTGTGTAGTTTTGAAAACATCTGTTGATGATAAATCATGCTTATTTAATTAGCATATGGATATATGTTATTATATTCATAACAACATATGTATGCCAGATAATGATCAGCAGTGTTGTATTCCCCCACCGCCAAATTCGAAGTAAAACAGTGAAAATAAAGTCTCAAAGTGTCATTAGGTGTTCCTATAAAAATGCTGGAGGCCCATGACATTATTTAGTCATAATTCTCATTAAATTAATCTGCGTACCTTGCTTCAAAAACTGTAGAACTACATGCTCAATTTGTGCTAACCAGTGAAACTCTGATGGTATCTTATCTCTGCTAATTGATGCTACCTGAATGTCAGGCATAAAGACTATAGGCCAGGTTTAAGCTGATCTCTGGAATAAGTAAGGTAGTAGAATTTGTAGAAAAGTTTGTTTCTCAAATAACAGTTTCAAGTGGAGCCATGAACAAAGAAGAACCAAGAAAGCTCAGAGGTCAAGTTCAACTTTTTCATACTTTAGTTTCACAGTGCAATTCAGTCCTAAAAATGTTTCCTTTATGTTTAGCCTGTCAGAAAGAACATAAAACATGGAGGCAGGAAAAGTGTAAAGTGCTATTACGAGCAAAAGTCTTGTGTCACGTAACATAGCTAAGGCTTCTGATCACAAACTATGGCAAATAGTCCCTGACACCATTGCGAGTGAGTTTTTGATGGTCTACAGGGCCTCATTCAGCATTAAAGTATTGCAAACTCATCAAGTTTTTGTAACTGCTTCAAAACAAAAAAAAATGGCTCAGTTTTGGAAAGCTATCTGAGATGATGCTATTTGGGTATGTTTTCTTTTAGAAACCATACAGCAGAACGTGTTTTTTTGGGTTGGTTTTTTTCGGTTGGGTTTAGTTTTTTTGTTTGGGTTTTTTTTTGTTTTTTTTTTTTTTTACCTGTCTATTCTGTTTGTGTACCTAAGCCACATCTGTAGAATTTTTCATCCTTCAGTTACTACTGAGGAGCAAAGAGGGTTAGGAGAAAACCTTCATAGGGCATTCTTAGTAGATTCTCTGTGCTATTCACTTTCATGGTATATTGCTTCTTTTTCTTTCTTTACAGGAATAAAAAGTTAGGCTTTTTAGAATGTGCTCATCACCAAGTCTCTAAAGCTTAATCTCCACTGTTGTGTATTTGTGTCAGAGTAGGGTAGGAAAAGATCACATCACCTTGTTGACACTACTATGCTGAAAGATGCTTGTAGCAGATGCAATGATGCCAGCAGTGGTTCTATTGCCTTAGCTTATGTTATTGACGGAGATGATGCAGGAGACAAACAAAATGCTCTCCTTTTCCTTTTGGCATGTCACCAGGAGTCTTTGTAGATTTTGCATATTATTGCTACTGTAACACCAGAGACTTGGCAAGATTAGTGCTTTGTATGACAACCTATTCTGTGGCTGTAATTTTCCCAATATACCCAGATCAGCAATTCCATTTAGACTTAATACTCTTTAATTGTGGTCTCCTTCTCTGTATTGTATTTGGAGGTGTTTTTTTGTTTTAACTCTTGACATTGCGGTATCTTGGTCTTTTTTAAAGGTCCTTGTTGCACAATTAGAAATAACAATAGCTATTCACAGTGATAATGATAGTTACATATTAATTGCACTAGCAAGGAAACTTTTTCATTCCAAATTGTCAATTGAGATTGTCCATGTGTGTGAATGGGCATAATACTGGTCTGGGGATTTTGATGGGAGTTGCTTTTTCTTTTTTTTAAATAATGGTCAATTTTCAAGTTAGTTTTATTTTCTTCTGGTCCTAGAGAATTGACTCCCGGAGTTCATGTTTTCCATCACCCATGTTAACAAGCCCTCCTGTATCAAGAGACACTGGTGAGATATTGTAGAAGCCATGTAGCTCTTGAAGAAAGAAGAAAGTTATCTCTTTATATATTTGTGTCACTAAGATTATCTCGACTCACTGTCATTGTCTAATCAAATTATACACCCCATATATAAAGGCCCTAGGCTGTTCTGACTTGGCTTATGCAGCTTTACCATCATCGTCCATGGGATGTGTGACTGAGTAAGGTCTGAAGGCCACAGTTTTTGACCACAGACATGAAATCAGGACATGTACTTTTTCTGCAACTTTTTTTTGCTGGACTGCATCCTCATTCCCATAAACACTTCAAACCCTAAAGGATGATGACTGCTGTGCTGTCTGTATTGGAGCAGGTGTAAGGAGGAAATGTGATGGTTTCCATGGTCCTACTCATTC
>NW_010234207.1:20255-49690 GCF_000690775.1 Eurypyga helias | reverse complement strand
CCTGCTGAAATCTCACATGAAGCAGTGGACTGAAGGTGCTGCTTCATCTGCAAGTAAATCTGCACACCAGTGCCTAATAACAACTCTGGGAAAGTGTGAGAGACCTGAATTTGAACAGAAAAGAGAGCAAACTTCTTTGTATCCTTTCAGTTGTTGAGTTTAATGGAGTTATTATAAGGAAACAGAGATGCTATGGCATTAAATATAATTTCAAATCCTTTTCATCTTGCTTTGCTTACTTTTGTATGCAAGAACTGCACACTAGGTCTTTCCTTTATGGTTTTCTCACTTTGTTTTGTGTATGTGTGTATGAAAGAGATGAGGAAGTTCTTTTTTCTTTTTAATCAAACATTCAGACTAATAGCAGTCTACTATCACTACTCAACCCCATCATCATGCAGATTTAGAGATAAATAAATTAGGCTCCGGATTATGGCACTACTATGAACAGAATCTCCCTACAGATACACTTCTGCCCCTGCATTCATTAGTAAATGTGCTGTTCGACTTTGTATCATTACAGGGTGATGATACATAGCATACAGTTGCTTTTTTTCCCTGTTTCAATGCCTTTTTGTTGGGAAGCTGATGTTTTGTTCACTGGCCTGGAAGCACAGTGTTCTGTGGCATTATGTCTCAGTGTGTTGACAGTGCTGTCACTTTGAGTTTCCATCACAGCTTTAAACTAATAAGGCGGGAGTAAAGATTTTGAGCTGTGACTAAACTTGGGCAAATGCCCCAAAGAATTTACTAAAAATTCTCACATACATTTTCATATAATTTCACATCAACTGCTGCTGGTCCCTTCTCAACAAAGTACTGCAAATACGCCTTACTAGCACTTCTGTCATTTTGAACACAAACTCGTTGCCTCAAACGTCGAGACCTTCTGCCACCTCTTCTGTTCTGCTGATGGAGCTGTTACATGACCAGCATTTTATTTGCTAGAAATACCAGCGTTGACACACCTAAGTCTTCCTCACAAAAGTATCTTTTTTGCCTTCCCTTATGGTTTGCTGAGGGAGGGGAAATGTTTTCCGATGAACACCTGAATTCTCCTCCTCCAATGATGCTCCTGAAACGGCAGTGACATCCTGCCAAACTTGAAACTGACACACAGGCATTCACCCAGTGTGTGTAAAAAGGGGTCCGTTTTTCTGGCTTCTATAAAATGAAGATAAAAGATTTTTCAACCTAAAGCAGGCATATTTTTTTAAGAAGAACAAAAACAAAAGCAAAAAATCCAAAACCCAAACCTTTTCATACAAACCCCAAATTTTACATCAGAAAACTAATTGTTGCACTACCATGACTCAGAGTGGATAATCAAGGCAGAGAGAAATTTGCATCATTTCTCATGAGGGCTTTCAGGTCTTGCCACACTGGAATGAATAACAAGTTTTCCACTGCTGTCTTCCATTCCATATCATTTGACTTCCACGGGGAAAAAAAAATTATCTGTGATTCTTACAAAGGAGAATAAAAAATAGCTGAAGAGACATTTATCTGAACCAAACTGTTAACTATTAAAGGTCCATGAAATCTTAAGGCATGATTTTTCACATACAGAGTAATCAAAATTAAAAAAAAAGAAACAAAAAAACCCCACAGAATTCAAAAATGTTTTTTAAACAGCAAGTATTTTTGTCAATATTATCAAAATAACTTTTTTGCAGTAATGTAATGTACAATCAAACACTTGATAATAGACTGATATTTCCATATGTAGCATGGTGTGCTTAAATAGCACTGTGTCTTAAAAGCATGGTGTGCTACAATACTTCCTTATTTCATTTCTAAATATGAAATAGATTATTCTCTTCTACCACAGGTTAAAAATGTACAACAGCTTTGACGCCATGATGACATGAAAATATAAATAAAAGCATTAGTATTAATAAAGTGATGCATAGGAACTTTTTTCCAGGGTAACTTGCTTGTACATGCTTGTCCAGAAAAATCTGGTTGATCTTGTACCTAATGTAGACTCTATGTGGGACACTGCTGCATGATGCTGTTCTTTTACTTCCCACCATGTCTGCAAATATTAAAACAAACAAACAATGTAATTTATTTTCCTGCATTTTCAGTCTTCCAAGTTAAGTAGGGTGAGATTTCCTATTAAACAGACTTCTTTTTGCCTAAGATGAAAGAAATTAAATTATTCTAGTGAACTAGGGAAATAAGGTCAAACATTCCCGAGCTCCCTTCTTCTGAGGCCCCAGTTCTCCACCGTAACTACATTAAATTCTACAGAGAAATGTCAGTGGAGAATTTCATCCTTAAATTCCAAAGCTTTTAATTACTTGTGTTGTTATTTTCGTCTGCGGTACTGTACGCTTATCAAAGTGTATTTCTTTGCCACAGCTGGAACAATCAAAATTCCTTTTGTTACTTATAATAAATAAATGCTCAATCGTGAGAATGTCCTCAGGGAAACTTCATTAAAAAAAAGAAATGAAAACGCCAAGAAATAAATGGTTACTGTGATTGCACTTGTTTTGATATAATATGCAAACTTTAATTTGCCTGTGTTATGCCTCAGACACACACATTCACCAACACACGTACACATGTAGTGTAAAAATAAAAACTTGAATAGATGTTTTATTAGCAATAGTATGTCTATTTTTTATTATTATTTTATTACAAATCTTTATGTTATGACCCCGTTTGATGCATGTGTATTGCTGTTTAGAGAAAAGAAATCTATTATTATTTACATTATTTGTGGCTAGAGGCTCCAGCTGTTTTCTAGTCGCTTTTGTAGTAGGGATAGTACAAATGTAATAAAAGGCTGGCAATGCCAAAAAGAGTTAGCCTGTACAGACAAAGCATGGGTAGAAAGGCAGAAATGCACAATGACAGTCAGGGTTACATAGATTGGTAGGAGAGCTCAGAATCTTCACTTGCATCCTGCAATTATCAGTCTGCTCCCATACTCAGAAAGTTGCAAAAAATTTTTGAGATGTCACAACATGGATTGAGGAATGGGCACAAACTGAAATAAAAATTTCAGATTGGAATGTCTCTCTCAGAAATGGTTACACTTCACTGTTTTAAGAACTGTAGACCTTGATGTTCTCTTACACGTTTCCTGGTGGGAATACAAAGTTAGTGAGAACTCTGCATGACTCTTTCATTAAGAAGAGTCTATCAATCAGAGCCTTGATGCAATTTCCATTCCAGAGATTCCTAAATCTCCTAAGTGTTGGAATGACACTGAGTGTCTCCAGAGTTTTGCTATTCTTCATCCCACATATTCTTTTCTTCTAAGCATTCCCTTTCTTAAGCACAAACTGTCAGCCCTTATGTTTTGTTAACTTGGATGATATTGCCAGTTCCTGGGGTGTTTGTGTATTTGTTCTCTACAGAACATTTATGCAGAGATCTGAATCAAAGTCTGAAAAGAGAAAACCTCATCCAAATAAAGAGGGAACCAAACCACACATTTTTATTTTATGGCTGACCGCAGTAAAAGTAGTCTTTTATGCACGTGATGCCATCTTTCTACAGTGATAATTTAAAAGAATTGAGCACTGATTTTTTTTTTTTTGGGAGAGAGAGAAAGCAAGCACTCTGGGGCCTGTATTACAATGAAAGTACAAAAATCAAAATAGAGAAAGGTAGGACCCTTCTGTCTCCAGTAGCACCTTTCTTAAGTAGCTGCAAAGGTGCTACCTGTTCATCTCACTGTCTTTAGGTACCTCCTTGCTCTTTGTTTTAAACTCCATGCTGAAACAATTGACACCTCTTCCATACAGTACAGGAATGAAAAAAAAAAACCAAAACCTTTAAAAGACAGGTAGATGAATTTGAGGAGGCTGAGTCATCTAATGGTCTCATTTACAGACTTGCTTCTGTGCACAGGTTAAGCTGTTGCTGCGAAGTTCGTATTTGCAAATGTTATGAAGAAGGTGAAGTTGAACCTTGTGACAACCTTCAGTCCTCCACTGTGTCGTCATCCTGTGGCTGGAGTCTACATGCACTGACTTTGCTCCTTTTGCTAAATGGTGATTGTCATCAGATTTCATCTCTGCCTTTGGGCTGTGTTACCTTTACAGAAGATTTTTAATTGAAGTTGTCCAAGCTGCATGCTTTCATTCCAGAGAGCTTTCAGAACAGAGGAATTTTGTTTATTGTGTCACCAGAGTGAAGTTAGAGGGCAAAAAGCTATCAGGAGAAGCATCTGATATTCTCATGAGCCTTGCCTATTCACTGTTGATGCCAGAGAAAGTCCTGGGACCCTGTACCTGATTACACAACTTTTCTCAATCAGCATCACAGTTCTGGTGAGGTATGACACAGACAACTCCCCTATGTACTCCCAAGTTTATCATTTTACTTACTTGAGCATGCTGGCTGTGAAAACAGGATGTCCATCTCAGCAGTCTGCCGACACTGTAGTGTCCAAACTTTTGGACACTAACCTCTAAAATACCATTTAATACCATGCAAACAGTTAAAATACCAAAGATACCGAGGTCTCAAATTCCCACAGATGGCAGAGCAATTAACAATGTAAATATGAATTGAGGTACCTACTTTTAGAATAGATCTCTAAGGATGAAAGTTGTATTTATTAAGAAAAAGAAAGAATCATAACCATGCCTTTCCATTTTATTATTGTGCCATCACATGTAATATTCAGGACTTTAAGCCTACAGTAAAAATATTGGCAATCAAATAAAAAATTAATAATCATAAAATAAAAAGGGTAATGATAACATTTATTCTAATAAGCACATGGTTTAAGCTAGTAAAATAAAAAGGAATAATTGCTATTCTTCAGGTCAATTACAAGGGGAAGTAAGAGGGGAAAAAGAAGTGACTGCAAAGGAAAAAAAAAAGTAAATTGCTTTACCAGAAAAACATAATGTCAGTGCTTTAGAAAACACATTTTCTAAAGTTTTAGCAGGCTTAGCCATCAATAAATTTCAAGAAAAATATACCCTTTATGCATGTATTTTTCTCCAGCTTGTCTGCATTTCTGATACATTGTTTAAATGGGTTTCGCCTGCCTTAATAAGGCACATCATTTGAACAGAAACCTCACTGTGTGATAACAGGCAACACATAGCGAAAAAATGCCTCAAGGTTTTTTCCTTGCTATATTTGGCTCTCTGGGCTAAGTCGATTTGAGTTGGGCTGATTATAATAAGCCAGAAAGTCACTACGAACTAATTATTTTCTGTTCATTTATGTGATTAATGGTGAAAACTTGGATAACTTTTACATATCTTGAGTCCCATATAATTAATCATCTTGAACTTTACAAAAAAATAAAAAATAAAACCCTCAAGGTGCCCCTGGATTTTCTTCCAAAGCATTGGAGTTTTGCTGGCATTAGCTCATGCAACTGACAAAACCAGGGGATGTTTTGCAAAGAAGTGACATGTTTGTGTAAGTCCTCAGAGGGCATTGCTGAATTTCTTCAGCCACCAAAAGACTAAGAAATTAAAAAATGTGGTGGTGTATAAGTTATCGGGTGAACTACTGACAGTGCCGGCGGAAAAAGGAGGGGAGGGAGGAATAAATGAAGAAGGACCTGTCCTCCAGAGAGACTATACGGCTTGGAGGAATGAGTATGGGGAAGATAGTTGGTTTGGATCAGTTCATGACAACCAAAACAAGCTCATAATAAGCCCAAATCCTGAGGCAAATGCCAGCATCTGAGAAAGCTAAAGCATCCTCTTAAAATTCTCAGGGTAAAGAGCTCTACCTTTCTTCTGTTTCATTCTTATTTTACTCTGCATGTGTTGTAACTTGAAACTAAAATTTATGCTTAAGACATAAAAAAATAACAAGTTCCACACTACCTATTTCATCAGGTGACTCTCATTGTTTCTCCTATGTACTGAAGACTGACCTAACAGCAGAAGTTGAATATTACATTTTAGGAAAGAGAAGCAATCTTCTGGAACAATGACATACAACTGCCAAATTGCAACCCTGTCTAGGGGCATGTATGTCTGTGACAGGCTGGCTTAGGAGTGGGACATGCGAGTCCTACATCTGGCCTGGTGTTCTGCATCACGACAGCTGCAGGATTAACAAAATGGCATGGATAAACTCCGAAGTTCACTTGATTCTTAGGGTGTTCTCACACTGAAATCAGAAATTACACAGGGAGAGAACTCATGTCCAGGACCTCAGAGCATGTAGACTTTCAAATAATTTAACAGTTTCATGCACAACCTGCCCTCTCACCATGGGCTGCTGGGGAACCTCTGCTCCTGGCACCTCCTCCTGCCTTTCCTTACTGACCTGGCTCTGCCTGGGTGTCTCTCCCATCACACTCCTCTCTCCGCTGCAGGTTCTGTTTTTTCTCTCCTAAATACGTTAATCACAGAGGTGCTGACTGCCTCAGCCCTGGCTAGAAGTGGGTCCAACTCGGAGCTGGGGAAGCTTCTAGCAGCTTCTTATAGCTGCTAGTCATCCATGTGGTCCTTCCTCTGCTATCAAAACCTCACCATAGAAACCTAACAGACCATTCAGAAACTCAAAATTAACTAACATACTGATTAGATTAGGGATCCTTCTGTACTTAGTCATTAGAGGATTTGAACTTGTTACTGCCTAAAGGTATGAGTATCTCATACCTTTAGTATGATACCATCCTCAAGGTATGAGTAGAGGGTACCCTGTCCAAACCCTAGGAGAGTAACCAAAGATGGATGCTGTAATTATTGTTCCACCCCAGGTCAGGCTGAAGTCAGGGTCCTCACTGTGGCAGCTCAGGGAAATGTGTCCCTTGCTGTCTTGAGGGTAAGCAACGTTCATCTTTTGGGAGATACCATGAAGGCAGTCCTCAATTCCAGTATGGTCTCTAAGGAGGAGAGTTTATGTTCAGAAACCTCTTAGAGTTTTGTTACAACTACAGGATTAGCAGTTACTTAATCAGCCTTGGTGATCTATTTAAAAAGCACCTGTGATTTCAGATGTTTGAAATTAAGATGTCCAGAAGTGGTTATGGCAAGCAGCCCTTTGCTTGACACAAATGAATGACATAGCTGTATCTGCTACCAGTAATGTCCATTTGACATTGATGACTATGTGCTCTATTATTTAGATGATAAGGTACATATTGGTTTAGGCTGGACTGTAATCTCTTGCATAATTTCAGCAAAGAAAGGGAAAGAAAAGTTGGCATGCCGGCTTCTTGACAAATGGCTCCTTTTGTCAGAACCAGTATCTTCACTAAGGAAGGCAAGGCAAAGAAAACCTGGTGAGAGAGCTGGCAGATAAGCATGAATTGACAGTAATTACTTGAAGAGGGACTAGCAGAAATTCTCTGAGATCATACATCTTCAGGGAATACACTGGAGGATCATCACATTGTGCTGTAATTATTACACCCTTCCCAGTCATTCACTTTGCCTTGCGACTGAATTAGCCACTAGTGAAAAGTGACATCCTTTTGTTTAAAAATCATGGGGAACAGAGACTGCCTAAGGGTTGGAGCAGAGGAATTTCTGGATAAAAAACATTGTATCTTTGGCTAGAATATTGACTCCTCCCCACCTTTACACAGTACAAATTGAAGATACCGACTAAACGTAAACATCTAAATATAAGGTGGTTGCACTAGATTCCCTTTATAGTCCTTGTAAATTCCACTTATAATGGGGAAAAACCCAGGAACTCATAAAAATAAGCTCCACCTCACCCTAAAACATCTTTCTGAGGCAAATCAAACAAATCATGCCCTGGTTCTTTCCACTGACTAGACAGGGTATATCAAGGGTTAAATCAGAGGTTACAGACTAAAATTTGATAAAGTGAATATCACTTCTGACTTCTGTTGGCTTTGGTTATGACCACAAGTGACTATGAACAGGCGTTTAGAAAAGAATGTAAGTATGTGCTTAAGATGGTTGGTATTAAGAACAATATTCAGAGGCATACTTACCACTAAGGTGCACTTGACTTCAATCAGAGCTAAGTACAGGAGTGTGCTAAAAGGACATTCAAACTTGATTTCATTTTTTTTAACTAGTTTTTAGGCTACAATCTTCATGTTTTCTCAAACACAGACTCTGCCTGGGTGGACATATATGACTGTGTCACAGGTTCTTGTCAGTAACTAGTATAAAAAGCCTCCAGCATACATTCAAGCCATCGTCTTGTAGGTGCTGGCAGCCTACAGAGTTCTCATGTAACAGAGATTGCCCAAGACTACCATTGCTCTACGTGTTCCAGTGAGTTTCTTCTCTATATTCAACTATCATTACTGATGGCTCCAGAGCAGATGTCTCAGCTCTAGTCTTCTGTGGGATGAGCTGGGCTTAGTCATGTTGCCTTTGCTGTAGTGCCGTCCTACAGAGAGACAGCCAGGCGGAGACAAGGAGAAAATAAAATGTGCATGGGAGAAAATAATTTCAGAGGTGGCAGAGGACAGCTTGCAGTAGTGAGTTTCAGGTCAGCATGAGAAATAAGAACAGTGGTGGGGTTAGTGAATTTGTCTCTGTTAAATTCTTGGGTAGAAGCAAGCCAGAGGCAAAGGTTGATGTCAAAATTTCAACCTAAGAAATCCTGAAGTCAGTCTACAGAAACCTAGTTTGGATGCCAAGGAAAATCCCCAGCTGTATCCTCCCTTTTAATGTGCTTTTTAGAGTGTATGCTCTTGTGCATCAAGCCTGGCAGCCTCTGCCGATTCCAGCTGGATATTACATGACCAGTGTAAAGTAGATAGAGTGACTGGGTGACTGGGGTTCTTCAATCCACTGGGGTTCTTTCCTTCAATCATTTCCAATTTCTGTTCTAAGGGCAGATGAGATCTGTAAACAGTATATCCTCAGGCTGAATTTATGCTGCTGAAAGGGCAGAGCAGAGAGGCCCAGGTGGACCACCTGCAGTCTGTAAATCACTCAGCTGGGATGTGACATTGGTATGACCATTGCCTCTTCCTCTGCCCAGACTTTCTCTCATGCCATTTTCAACCCATCAGCAGTCTCCTGTTGGCTTTGCTAGGTTTCTAACTGTACAGGGTTTTGCTGGGAAGACATTTATTTTCTTCATAGTAGCTAGTAGGGGATATGTTTTAGATTTGTGACCAAAACAGTGCTGATAACACACCCGTGTTTCAGCTGTTGCTGAGCAGTGCTTACACAGCATCAAAGGCTCTGTTTCGCACACTGCCACACCAGCAGGTAGGCTGGGGGTGCATAAGAAGCTGAGAGGGGACACAGCCAGGACAGCTGACCCCAACTGACCAATTGAACAGTCCATACCATATGATGTCATGCCTAGCATATAAACCTGTGGGAAGGAAACGGAAGAGGGGACATTCCAAGTGATGGTGTTTGTCTTCCCAAGTAACCGTTACGCATGATGGAGCCCTGCTTTCCTGGAGATGGCTGAACCCCTGCCTGCTGTTGGGTCACAGTGAATGAATTCCTTGTTTTGCTTTGCTTGTGAGTACAGCTTTTGCTTTATCTATTAAACCGTCTTTAACTCAACCCACGAGTTTTCTCACTTTTGCCCCTCTGGTTCTCTCCTTCATCTCATTGAGGGGGAGTGATTAAGTGGCTGTGTGGTGCTTACATGCCTTCTAGGGTTAACCCACAACACTAACTTACAATAACACAGTTATTAACTAGTCCTTTTAGTAGACAGCTTCTGAAAAACATTATTACTTTAATGTCCTGGTGGCAAGTGATCCAGACTCTTAAGAATTATATTACTCCCAGGAATGCACCCATTCTGGGATTTAGACTTTGTACAAAACCATCTGGCTCATCCCATTTTTTGATCATCTTATTCCAAGGTTTTGGTAGTGACAACCAGAAAAGCCACTTCTAAGTTCTTGGTTTGCACATTGCCAGTCAAAGTTATGTGAGATTCAGAAAATCACAGGAGTAGTTTATTCAAACTGTCTCTGTCGAAATACATTTGTCTCTGGAGATAACAACATCTAGTCCAGATACTTCACTGACGTTACACTTCAATTATTCTAATAGGATTGACTCTGTAGAATCACCTGGGCTTCACCTGTTGTAAATCTAGATGCTCACCTGTGCTGGTTTTAGTCAGGACAGAGTCATTTTTCTTCACTTGAGGCTGTGTTTTGGTTTTACACTTGGAAAAGATCCAATAACACTAGGTTTTTTTGTTTCTGCTAAAGAGTGTTTTTGCCAAGTCAAAATCTTTCTCAGCATCTGATACTGCAGCTGTGTTCCAAACTTTCTTGTTACAAGCATGGTGGTGACACACAGTTCAGACAGCTGACCCAAACTGACCAAAGGTTTTGGGTCATTCCATTGAACATCATGCTCAGTATATAAGCTGAGGGTAGGCAGGAGGGACATATTTCTAATTTATTAGTTTGATTGTTTGTTCATTAGTTTGTTATTCATTCATTTAGTGAGTTGGTGGGGTGAGTCAGTTGTCTTTCTCAGTCATGCTCTCACTAGTGGGCTTCACTGGAACACAGTGTGATCTCTCTCTCAGGCTTGCTTGGACTGTGGTGTGATCACTCCGGGATCCAGCTCTCGGGCTCTGTCTCTGACTACCACTACTCAGGACCTAGCTATGCATCAGTTGGTTGGTGGTGAGCAATTATAGCATAAGTTTTATTTTAATTACATATTATTGGTAGTATTGCTAGTATGTTAATATTGTTAATATTATTCACATCACTTTTATTCATTTATATTAAGTTATAAATTTGTTTTTGTCTTAGCCCATGAATTTCCTTGTCTTTTCCTCCAATTCTCATCCTCCACTGAGGGGGGAAGGGGAGATGAGCAAGTGGCTGTGTGTTACTTAATTGCTTTCTGGGATTAAACCACCACACCACAACACTTCGGCAAGCTTGAGGCAGACCTAGAGATGTCACTGAAACAGTGTGAGCACTGTGTTTTGTCCCAGGTAAAGATTAATAATTATTCTGAAGTCTCCTGCCGTGTCAGTTGGTGGATATTCAAGCTTCATCACCCCCTGATGTTCTGATTTAGCAGTCCACTGGCACCAGATTCAGGTAGGACTTAGTTTATGCCTATACTGAAATTGGGGCATTAAGAGGGGTCTTATGCTATATTCATGCAAGGCTGGTCAGGACAGTAATGCAGATGTACCTCCATAATTTGATGAAGTGCATGCATTACTTTTGTGGTGGTATTTTCTGCAGTACCTCAGACTAAATTACTCCATTCTATTTCTTTTCTACCCAGCACAACACTTTCAGTAGAGAAGGTAGAGTTATTTCCCTTTGCCTTCTTCCCCCTGCTTCATGCCACACTTGTGTCTTCTTAGCCTATAGCTGAGTAGACTAGTACATTATGAGCCAAAGATAGGAGTTTGCTCAGATTTGATACAGAAATGCTGTAAACGCTAGCTTATCTCATAAAAAGGAAGATCGCTCCCACGTTTTTCCTTCTGGAGGCAAATTTTCACATACATCC
Source organism: Eurypyga helias (assembly GCF_000690775.1). Classification (NCBI taxonomy): domain Eukaryota; kingdom Metazoa; phylum Chordata; class Aves; order Eurypygiformes; family Eurypygidae; genus Eurypyga; species Eurypyga helias. The sequence goes on along the minus strand of NW_010234207.1, from coordinate 38,285 downwards.
TCCAGGGAACTTAGAGTGATGTTAGTAAAGAAACAAAGATGTGACCGTTTTGCAACCAATATCAGCACAAAACCCCTGTGTGACAGTGAGGATAATCTGGGTTTTAAGTTTTAAATCAATATGTAATGGACCCAAACTCAGTAAGTGTTATTTGTTATAGCTTCATGGAAGTCAGCAAGGCACTGCTGATTTATGCCAATTGACAATCTGGACTGGGGGAAATTCTGATGTATATTGTGTGTATTCTTTACTTGTTATTTATTATGCTTATGCATTTTATTGGTTTTATAACATTTCAAAATACCAATAAAAAACAAATTTTAAAAAAGTTTGTGTGCCATCAAATTGTTCTTTGGCAGCACTGATTTTGCAATAAGATTGGATTGTACATTAATGTTTAATTTGCCTTTTATTGTATTTTTAACTGCCTTTTTATTATATGTATATTTATTATTGTGAAATGCCTTGGGATAACTTTGTCAAGAAAGGTGCCATATAAACAAAATTGTATCGATCTGGTGATAAACAGAACAGCAATCAAAGAAGTGAGATATTTCCTAATAAACTTGCATATGGCAATACACCGTTAATGTCATTTTTTATCTTCACATTTTTACTGGCTGAGTGTCCTGGTTTCAGCTGGGATAGAGTTAATTTTCCTCCCAGTAGCTGGTATAGTGCTGTGTTTTGGATTTAGCATGACACTAATGTAATAACGCACCAATGTTTGGTTGTTGCTAAGCAGTGCTTATACTAAGTCAAGGACCTTCCAGTTTCCAATGCTCTGCCAGCCAGGAGTTGCACGGGAAGCTGGGAGGGAGAATAGATGGGACAGCTGACCCAGAGTGGCCAAAAGGACATTTGATACCATACACCATCATGGTCAGTATATAAACTAGGAGGAGGTGGCCAGGTGGCCATGGCTTGTAAAGTGGCTGGGCATTGGTCAGCAGGTGGTGAGCAATTTTATTGTGCATCACTTGTTTTGTATAGCCTTTTTTCATTATTTTTATTGTTAATATTATTCTCTTCCCTTACTGTTCTATTAAATTATCTTTATCTCAACCCACAAGTTTTACCTCTTTTTTTTTTGATTCTCCTCCCCATCGCACCAGACATGAGGGAGGAGTGAGTAAGTGCAGTGCTTAGTTGCTGGCTGGGGTTAAACCACAAAAAAAAGTGATGGATATGACAGGTTATTACTCCCTATTGGATCTTTGATTGACAACTTTACTTCCAAGCCCTCTTCTGCAAGCTGTGGTAGAAAGGTTTAATTGTGTTTGTAATTAATTGGATTTTAATCAGACTGTATAAAGAAATTGCAGAAGTTTGTGGTGGTTTTTTTCTTTTTTTTTTTTTTTTTTTTTAAGCAGCGTAAAGCCCTCTTTCAACATATTGCTAGGGATGCAGAAATATTCATTGCTACAACAGTTTGAATAGTAAATTAAAATGCATTCATGATTCAATACAAAATTGGTTAGATTAGTTAGCATTTGAAGAACAGTTTCACATATTCCAGAGGAAAGGAAAAAAAAAAAACCACCCAAACCCCCAAACATGAAGCTTAGTTTATTTTAAGCCAAACGTCTATCGTGTTGAATTATGTTCTTAAGAAAGGTATCTTCCGAGCCCTTTAAACTGCTTGCATTGAAACTTGTAAACATTCATTAATAATGTTCTATGGGAAATAATTTTTCACTCCTTTTGCATAACGTTGCAGCATCTATTGAAATAATATTTTGCCATATCAGAAAGATAAATCCTAATAAGGAAGGCAATTAAAGCCAAATGGAGAAACAAAAACTTCCATAATGTTATCTCTAAGTACCAACTGGTAATGAATTGAATGCAGAAATCTATGTGGGAGTTCACAGTCTTTTCAGTGTCTCCGGGATCGGGATGAGTGGGTTGGCCCTTGTTCCCAGATTCACTCCTTCTCTGCCTATTCCATCTCCCAAGCCCTCACTAAATCTGGGTCTGGAGAGTTTTATGCATGCAAAAAGGCTGACCTAAGACTTCAATGCATCTGGGTAGGGAGGCATTTGCATGCTCCAGCAATTATATTTAAAGCTATTAAAAAGAACAAGAGAAAAAGGAAAGCACAACCAAGAGTAACAAGTGTCTGGCAGAATCACTAGAAAAATAAGACTGTGGGCCAAGTGCCAGCATCACCATTTAGGCTCCCCTTTCTTCTTTATATAGGCCATCCTGTTGGGTCTGGTGAGATGTAATTACTTGCAATGACCGACCTATGAAACATTCAATCGGTGGAGACTTGAGCCAAAGACTTTTGTTTAAGAGGTCTGCAGCCCTATATTACTTGTTCCATTTTTAGAGCTACTCTCCAGAGCAAACTTGCACTGGTCTAAGGGAATCGACAGCATAGCAATATCCTAATAGGACTAACTGAACTGTTTGGATGTGGACAGATCATTGAATTAATCTCCTCAGGCCAGTGAAATCCCTACTAGTTGTTTTTCCTCCTGCTACTCTCCTTAGTCTTTCTCTTTGCACGAGCACCCTCTATTTTTGTATCCCTCCCCTAGCTTTTTGTTTTATTGAGCAGCGTCCTAAAGCACAGTGTTTGTGGGAGAGGAAGCATTGAAGTAAATCATCACAGCCTCCTACCTTCCTATGTTCTGTCAATCAGTTAAGTCACTGCAGAGTAAAAGGTACAGCAAAGTAGTAGTAATAAACCTTAAAGGTTGGATCCTTAGACAGTGCTATGAGCCTTACTCTGACTGAGACTTAGGACTCTGCTTTTACCACAGAGAAGCAAGGAAAAGGTCTCTTTTGATACACAGTGAGCACAAGGTTGCAGACATAATGAATTTTGTCTGCTTAAATAGTTTTTTTTTTTTTTTTTTTTCAGGACGTTTACCCGAGTGTGAAAGTCCTTGCTGAAGTTTTGTGCTGCTGCTTCCAAGCTGTTCCCTCTGTCACCTTCGCTGTAAAGAAAGAATGACTCTTCAGCGAAGCATCCCCAGTAGTGTATGCTTTAAGGTCACCTAGGAAAGAGTTAGCTATACATTAAGTTATACCTTGCTGATAACAATATGGATTTAGGAAGTGATGAGAAATGACAGGGTACACATGTACATTAAAGCAGATGACAGGAAATTGAAAACATTACTGTAACTTATTAAACATTGATTTTCCAGACGTTCCTTGATATTGTTTGACGAAAACAAATGTTAACAGTAACAACAGCAGAAACAATCGTAAAGGAATGTGGTCTCATTTTGGAGCTGGGAGTGAGAAACTGAGACTTCAAGATCAGAGAGGATAATAGAACAAATCATAAAAACTGCAAGTCCAGATACTTAATACACAACTAGAAAGTACTAAAATGTTATACTGATGATCAGAGACTGAAGGTGTACAGAAAAATAGGCAGTTAAGATATAACCTCTAACTTTAAACTCTGCTGTTTTTTTCAGAGATTCTGGAGAATTTTGGCTTAAATAGAGACATCCTACAGAGAACTGAACTTTTCCAATTTACTGATGTAAAAATATGATCTGCCTTTATCAATTTTCTGAAGTTCATTTATGATTGAATTTGAAATGTTTTCTGCAGTTGAGCATTCTACAGCTCAGTCCTGTCCTGAAAGTTGATCCCAGTTCAGGGGGATGTTCAGAATCCTGTGCAGGATCAACTGCTGATATTCATACTGCTGTTGATAAGCACTTTAAGAATTATTATGGTTTAATTTCCGGTTTCATTTGAACACAATTTAGTTGAACAAATGCAAAAGCCCACGAAGTCAAGTATATTAATTTTATTGAAACTTTCTTCTGAAATCAGTTAGGAATAGATTCCTTCTGAAATAAACTATTGTTAAACTTCACTAAAGATTTGAGTTTACACTCATTGAACAAATTAGGAATCTTCATCAGCAAAGAGGAGTTCCTACAAGATGATATGCAGTATTTTAACTACAAGTATGTAAACAGGAGTGCAGATACTGGTTGAATCCTGGGGAAGATGGCAGCTTTGCAAAGGGAAGAAGCATCTTAGTGAGTGGAGGGGCTGTGTGAGGTCAGGTAACACAGAGTTACAGAGCAGGGTGGGCTCACGGTGGCAACCATGACAGTACTAGGGGCTGGCTGTCTTGCTATCATTTCACAATGTGCATATTTAAGATCTCAGCCTGAGACCAGGACTGATATATTGCCTGATGAAGCTGTTGTGTCATCATTGTAAGAAGTAGCATGATTCTTGGCTATTCACGGCATGGCTGAACTTAAAATTATTTTCCCTATGCAATTATAAATTAGAAAGGATAAGAATTAGGACCAATTGTCTCATATTGAGGACTTGCTACTAAACATTCTTGCGCTTCTGTGTCCACCCTAAACCAGGGTGGCCTTGACCATGCTGCTATCTGTAGGGAACAACCTCTTTCATTTCTGCATTTGAACCCTTGTCAAAGGACAGCCTGGGAGAGGACTACTCAGCACAAGCCAAACTTCTACCACAAGCAAGAGAATAATGAAATAGTATAGATGATTACAAGCCAGTGTTTAAGCCTATCTTTTGCGTCTGTTTAGTTTATCAGTGTAGGTGTAGCGTTTAGTGCCTGAATCGTACCTCCTTCAAATATGTATTAAATATGAACACGCTATTTCATTTATTTTGTATACACCGTGCCGTAACCTTTCATTCTCCAGAGCATAGCTCTGCATACAGAGTGGAACAGAATGTATCTTTTCAGGGAGGAGGTTTGAAAGTACTAAATATATCACTAAAAGTATAGGCTTTTCATCTGGTTAGAGATTTTTCATCAAAACATTTTTTAAAGATCTGAGCACTCACATTTTTTGGTAGGAAACACTTGTCTGCATTTTTTCATGTGTCAGTGAAAACAAACAGAGCAAAACAAAGATATGCAGTTATCGTACCTGCTTCTTTAAAAAATGTGATTTTTTAATCTAGTATACTTTCCTTTTCTGTTTTTACTTTCCAGAAAAGCATTAAAAACAGGCAAAATATCACCATAATTATAAAATTAAACAAATATTATGAGCATTGCCTAAACCCATACTCTTTCCTTCTGCATGCTGGCTGTTTAATCAGGGGGTTTGGGGAGTCCAAGTTTTTGGATGTTTGTGGTGTTCCTGGATGTTACTGCTGTCTGGGGCATAAGAAAAGATAAAAAAGACAAATGCTTTCTTCTTTTAAGTATTTATTTTTCTCTCCTTTGGAATGATACCTGGCTCTGTGGTGTAGTAGCATTCTTATTGTACTCATAACAGTCTGAGGATTCTTTGTCTCCATTGTTAGTGGCAACTTATGACATCTTCCATGCTAAAACTGCTGAGTTGCTGGCATATTGTTTCCTAGGTAAAATACACCTGAGAGTGAAATGGCAGCTAGGTAAGTCAAAAAGTGAGATGTTTGCTGGCTTTTGTGGGTGACGCTGAGAGTACTGGTGCTCTGAAGCACTAGGCTCCTGGCACCAAATTTAATTACACTGCAATTTGGAACATGTTCAGACACTACTCATATCATTTAAAGTTCTATACATGCACATACTTTATGAAAGCCTTGCCAGGGGGTATTCAGCATAATGATACTTTGAAACTTTTATCCCTTTCATCCAGAAAAAAAGGTGTGGGTTGTTTTTTTTTGTTTATTTGCCTTTTTTTGTTAGTTTGTTTGTTTGTTTTTTAATCATTATTATTTCCATGTCATAATCCTGTTTAGGTAAAGGCTGAGAGGAAAGTTCCTGAAATGGGTCCCCCAGTCCTTCATGAAATGAAGTATTTAATTCTTTCTTTAGTAGGCAGAGATTTAGTCAAATCTACTTCTGCAATCAAATCTACTTCTGCAGCCCCACAGAAAGATTGTTAACATCCAATGTTCCAAATCCCGAGATTCTGCTCCTGCTTTCCTGGTCAGTTAATAGTGCCTTAGCAATTTTGACACTGCCATCAGGCAAAACAGTCACAGTCTTCTAAGGAAGAACATTTTATAACTTTTTAATGTGTCTTTATACTTATAGCTATATGAAACAGTATACTGTCATCTCTGCACACCTGTGATGGGGGTAGACATCGCCCCTGATAGTGGCTGAACTTGGTAGAATAAATAACACAAGTGAGAATTCACACCGGATGCACCCAATGATATTCAGATGGCATGTTCCCTAACACATGCATTCCTCCTGACAATGGACTTCTAGAAGTGTGTATTGGAAATTGTTTTTCTGCCTTATGAACAGATGAGTTACGAAGTCCCCTACAGAAGCCTACTAGAATGAGTCAGTGATTAATCTGCATAACTAATGAAGTCATGCCGTTATTTCTATACTAATGCAGATGTAGTATAAAGCTGGATGGTATGTTCAGGGATGAGGAGTACATCTCATACCTGACATCAGTATAGTCCAGCAAGGCTCATTTTCACCTCCAGGGAAGTGTTTTAAGAAGCAAGGAGGGGAACTGAATTTAAAAGCCTTAGGAAAGAGCACAGTCATTGACCCTGACACCTCACTTCAGTAATGAATTTCCCCATACGTGTAAATCCCCTCTCATTTAACTCATCATCAGCTTTACTATTTTGCTTCATGTTGCTCAGTGCTTTGTTGATTTTCTAAGCTCAAAAGTCTGGCATATGCATAAGTTCTTGCCTGCTTGAGGTGGGCTATAGATCGGGGCCTGGATGAGTTTCTGCAGTTGATATATAAGAGGAACTGATACAGTCCTACCAGACGTTTTCTAAAGAACAGACTCCTCGTCCTGTGGCAAATAGCCTCTTGCAGTGAAAGCAGCCTGCGAGCTAGTGCTGGACATGAAATGGCTGATCTGGCAGCCTACTTTACCATGACCTTATGCTACCAGCATCACAGCTTTCAGACACTTGCTGCGATACTTTGCCATAAGACCTAGTAATCAATTTAGCACATTAAATCTTAAGGTAATTAACAACATCACCGTTCAGAGAGCTTTTTGTGTGTTCCAGGACCACACCTGCTAACTAACATGACGAGATGATGTTTGGTCAGGAACTAAGACTGACAACAATTCAGAGATCTGTAAATGTCTTCCCATAACAACACCCTGAGCCACTTGAGGTACAGGCAACAGAGATAACCCAGCTGGCATTTCTTGCCTTCCAAAGCTATAGCCCTAATACCATCCAGGGACAGAAAGTAAAACAGATTTGTTACTACTGTTGGACTTACCCTCGTCCACAAACAAAATGCCATGAAGCTAAGGCCAAGGAGATGAGGTCTGTCCAAAAGAAAAAAGAAAAAATAGTCTGCGGTATACAAGGGAAATCCTGAAAAGCATTTCCTCTTTTGTTAGTAAACTATCCCTCATGGCTGCTAGTCCTGCTGCACCATCTGTTAGCTGCATTAATGACCCTGCAATGCAAGTGACAGTCATGTAAAACAAGCAATAGAAGTATTAGTAAAGTCAGCCATTTCCAAGGTAATTTTCACTAATATATAGAAAGCAAACATACAAAAAGCATCCCTTCCCCCTAGAGCCTTTGCATGTTCTGAAGTACCTAATTTTGAATGAACACCTTTAAGGCTTGTGAAATACCCAGTTACCTTTTATTTTTCTCTGTTGTTTTCTATTTTATCGCATCCCTTGGTTCTAGCCAGGACAGAAAAGAAATTGCTAAGATATCCTGAGAAAGTCTCTTATTGTGGTATGTTTATGTCAACCTGAAGGAACAGAAACCTAATAAAAAGGCAGATCTTACCCATATTTTCAGCAGAGGGGAGGTTTTTCTATTTTTTTAAGTGTTCATAAATATCATTCATGTTCATACAACACACTTGGGCCTAAGCCACATGAGAGACTTTGGGAACTAGAGAGTAACATCAGCAACAGCAAGTGACAATAATCAAAATATTAATAATATTAACAATAATAATAATAATGCCATGTTTTGTAGATAGAGTCCATGCAGTCACGTCAGATGTGTTCCTGACAAGTACCCAGGCTGTGGATCGTGTACCACACCGTTGAGCAATGAGGAGGATCATAAGGGGAACTCAGGCTTGAGGTGAGGTGAAGTGAGGTGACTTGGATTGCTAAGTCTACCTTCAAGTGTTTACCAGAAGCATTTAAACTCTATTCATGATTTCATCCCATCTGCGTATCACTGGTCATTCCTCCATCTCTTTACTTCTCAGCACTGTCTGACCCAATAAATAAGTTTGAAAGGTCCCAGTAGGCGCAAGCTCTAGCTTTGCTGAATTCAGATGTGCCTTCTTTTAAACTGAGCCAAAAGTTCATTGCTTCTTGCTAGTTTTTCCTCCTTTGTTTTTCCTGCCGCAGGTCATAAAAAAGAAACGCTACACAATGGAAACATCTTTTCATGATATCATGATTTACATGACCTCGGTTGTGTAATAACAGAAAGACTCAACCTGATCCAAGCAAATCATAGATGACTCCTCAGCAATGCAACTGTATTGTCTCCAAATAAAACAAAACCAAAACAAAACAAAAACGGTGCATTGCCACTGCATACAAAGTCTACATATACTCTAAATGATGTGTTAGTCATCAGATTCTTCTCCCTCTACTGTAGAAACAGCAGACAGACATGACTTTGCCATGGTATGCTTTTTATTTCTCTCTGTGCAATCACTCCACAGGCCTCAGTGTTCCAGTTTGTACAGGTTACATGTCTCTCCACAGATTTGTCCTCACAATTCCTTGCTTTTGTAATTATCCTCTTTATTTAGCATGATAGAAATGGAGGCAGGAAAGATGAAGTGAATTTTTCAAGGTCATTTAAGAAGTCTGACAGAATCGGTAGTACAAAGAATTCCTGTGCTCCAAATCTCCAAACAATATGTTGAATGCAAAACCTTAAAGCTGCTGTTCCTGTTCTTGTGTTTATCAATTAACAAGTTCAGTACAACTGGGATATTATAAACAAGTTACACATTTACTGATTACTTAATTATAAAAGTAACAGCTCACCATGTAACATCTCTAACTTAAAGCAATAGAAAGGTCAATGCATGTTCTATCTGAAAGCACAAACTTTGCTTTCCTTATTTCCTCCTTCGTATCTCAGCAAACTGCTTTTTTTTTTTCCCCAGAAATTTGTAATCCACATGGAAAAAATTTCCAAAAATATAGATGGAAATTAGGCATTTTTACAGAGAGTCTAACACTAAACACCCATCAGTGCCTGTGAAGATGTTCTTCCAAATGTCTTTGTAAGGTTTGAGATAATGAAGGTGTCACTGTAGATTTACAAGAAGATAGTATTCCATGATGAACTTTATCTTAAAATAACTGTAAGCATAATTATCCAGCATAAATGAGCCTCTAGGGAATAAATTTCCTTGAAAGATACTGCCCCTAGCCCTAGCACAAAAGCATCTTCAGCAGACACAGTGTACTGGAAAAGACATCAAGAATATGTATTTTTTCTCTGTACCTGTCTTCAGAGTATTGGTGTTCTGTGCAAATAATGGCTGCAGGTGCCAAAGGGTTATGTACAAAATGAACATTCATGCTTAAAGAACCCAATTCGATTTTCTTCTTTTTTTTCCCAATTTTTTTCTTCCTTCCAGTGCCAAGCAGACAATCCATCAACCAAATCAAAATGCCAGAGAGCTTCCAGCACAGCACCATACATGGGAAAAATTTCTAAGTTCTTTAAGGAAAGGAAGAATTTAAGAAAGATTGGAAGAAAGACAGTTAGATTGAAGCTAGATCTGGATATTAGGATGCTTCTCCAGAAAAGAAGGATATGAATGTGGAACACTGTCTTAACATGTTCTTCTGCTGTTATTCTTGCTAAGGAAAGACAAACATCTCCACAGTTTGGGAGAGGAGAAGCTTATTCTCACAACAATTCTGTCAAACAAATCCTGTGCACAGCCTGGACAGGGGAAGTTTTCATACTGATAACTTTGCCTTTCATTTCACCTCTTTCCTGGGAACTAAATTACTGAGCAGGAGCTAAAGCTGCTCCTCACTTTTGTACATGAGCACTCAGTCTGTCCCTTTCTGGTGGCTGGTTCCCACACCCCTGTCAGTGTTTATTTAACAGTAGTTAATAACAGATCAGAGATGAGCTGGTGCTTGTGAGATTCCTTGGCTCACACCAGGACGTATGGGAACAGGGATGGATGGAAGCCGAAAAGCCTTCTCATCACCCCATAGTTCTCTGTAACATGAAATTATAAACAGTCTTCCTATGTTACAGAAAATAAACTTGATATCTTGAAGGCTACACTGGATTCAATGGGAATTCTTCGGCATAACACCACTGGTGACAATCATGCACCAATCACCAATCACTTGGGTTCGTTTGGATATGTCAGCAATTTGTGTGGCAAGCAGAGATCCCAGCAAAAAAAAGTAAGGTAAATTGGCATGCCTGTAGTTTGAATACAGATTTACAGGGTAAATAACAGGATATTATTAATGGAGGGGGAAATATCAATTTCAACATGGTTTTCTTAAATGAAGATGACCTCCTCATTTTAGATCAGAGGTGGGTAAATGAATGGATACTCCAAGCAAACCACTGTCACTGTAACTGTCTAAGGTCTCTGTACAGACTTGGCATGCTGGTTTGCAGTGCAATTTAAATGAAAAAGCAGTTCAATCACAGTCTGTACAAAGCGAGCACGCTGAAGTACCTATAATGAGAAAAGCTGTGCAATGGACTGGGATTCAATCTGTTTTAGGAGGTGGTTTTGTTGAGAGCTTTCTGCTCTGAAAGCTTGAGCATCTTGTTACCTTAACTTTCTCTCTTGACACTAGCTTTCAAAAATAATAACTAGATTTTTAAAATGTTGAACTTTCCTGGCAGCTGTTTTTTGTCCTAGCAGAGAAGGTCATAGTTCACCGTCTGGATTCTTTTAACTTTCAGACACATGGGCCAATAAAAATCAGTCAATGTCTTACAAGTAGTATATTCTTTCCACACAAACCTGATGTTACCTCTCTTCTTTTTTTAGCAAGATTTCTTCCCTTCTCTCTTGTATAGGAAAATCAGAGACTGTGAGGTCATAAAAGCTCAAAAGGTGACAAAACTCCTTCTGTGGTGGCTTCTTACCAGATCCATCTTGTTCAGTTAGCCTTGAATTGGTTGCTTTCCAACTCAGTAGTATCGCAGATGGCTGGGTGCCATCCTCAGCAGGGGTGAAATGAAGAAAGTGAACAAAATCAGATTGGCTTTGCTATTATTAAAGGCAGATACCAAGGAAGATTAAACTTAAAGCTGTTGTGTTCATCAGAGGTTAGACTCCTGTATTTCCAATTCTGTTAGGTAGCACTTTACAAGATGCATTGCTCACTGCAACAGGATTCTGGAAATATCTGGTACCTAAACAAGTATTTTCAGCCAATTAGTGCAACAAAACATATTTAATGTATAAGATTTCATCTCATTTCAGTTTCACTAATTAAAATTTGGTCATCTGTTATTACCTGGTCACCCTGTGGTGAAGGGAAAGACATAGGAACCCCCCTAAAAGGCTCAGTCATCCCATTCACTATTTAGGATTGGGATGGATTGCCTGTGTCTTTCCGTTGATTCTACAGGTGGTACACACGTCTGGTTCAGAACAGACACTTTGCTTTTAGGTTGTTAAACACAGCAGAGATGACTCTTGTGTAATTATCATTGGATATAGTCACTTCTGTCTCTGAAGTCGCTGCTGTAGCATGTAAAAGGCTGCTAGGGATGCAAAGCAGCATTTGTGGCGGGCTCACACACACATCCGTACTGCTCCTCTTACTCAGCCTGAGTAAGCCATTGTGTTCCCCCTTTGACCCTACACAGCCATTGGAAATTGTGCCCCCATGTCAGTCTCAGTAGCTTACTTAATTTAGTACTAGCATTTCTCTGAATAAGTCTTCTTTTCACAGCCCTCATGTCAGCAAGAAGGGAAATAAAGTTCATGGGTTATTTGCTTGCTTATTTTAAATATATATTGATCCACACTGTTAAGATGACCAGCAACTGACAGATAGATCTTCTGAGGATATAAGAAGCACTGTGATAAGATCTTATACTCTTGTTGTAACTCCTTTGCCTGGGTTCAGTCAGCTTGAATGCCTGCTTGCTACAGTCCTACTTATATTTTTAGGAGATCTCACTAAATTCTGGACAAATAGGTGAGATACAGTAAAACTGCTAACTGCACATTAACTCTGCTCCTCAAATGAAGTTTTTTGAGTCTGATAGTGCTATGGGATAGATTGGAGCATAAATCCTCATGTTTTGTGATATAAACCTACCATTTGCTGATGTAGGCTGAGAAGAAATTTCCCCTCTGGGCAACAATTATCCATAAGGTTGGAAGCTTGGGAAATCAGGTATTATATGAGCTCTGGTCTTCAATTGTATCAGCTGTGAAAATCAAGAGAAGGGTAATATTTGCTGTCAATCCCCCAAATGAGGTACAACCCACTAACAGATCAGAGCCCTGTAAAGCATCTGAGCATTAGACATTATTTATTATTACGGATATACTATTTACTCTCTATAATTTTATATACACTGGCCATACAAAAATCCTAAATCCCACAATATATACAATTGAGAAAGAGGAAGCTAAGAACTCAATAGTTTTTAAAACTACTTTATTAGCAGAGATATGCTGCTATGCTAGGAAAATGTTGCTAATGCAGATGAAAGAACAACCACAAAGCTATATTTTGAAGTAGTACAGAAACACTACAGAGTTAGCTTGACAGCTGGAAGAAATTAGCCTATTAAAATATGCAAAGAAAATAAAATTAAAGTTTTGCATGTATAATTACTTTCAATGTCCAGTCAACATTGTTGGTAGAAGTCTGTATATTCTTTCTCCTTCAACAGTACTTCAGAATATTACAAAGTAGACAACAAAAGAAATCAGAGTATGAATATGTGAAAAGAATATAAATTATATGAGGCTGAGATCAGGGCGGGGAGGGGCGTGAAGGGTGGTGAAGAGCAACAAACCAAAATCCACACGCTAAATTATCGTGGAAAAATAATAACAGTTCAAAGAATTTATATAGTACTATGTCAGTAATTGATACTGTTGAACACCAGGAAAGTCTGAAAGAGATTTTATAAGAGCAGCAAAGGAGATGTGAATTTACAGTGTAAAAGAAAGTTCAGTGCGGTTTTGTTATTCATTAGCAGATGTATTATATTATAGATTAAAAAATGCTATAACTCTCCCCCTTCACACCCCACCAAACACATAAAGATTTCTACCCACCTTTACCTTTGTGGGTAGAGCAAAGGCAGAACTCCACTTGTTTGCCCCAGGAACTCTTCAGATTAACACACTCACCTGTTGGTCCTCTATGGCCTTGGAGACAGATTAGATGTTAAACGACATTTTTGTGTTTCTATTTAAAACAAATACTTATTTTCACTTTATGGTTAACACAGAAAAAATCAGGTAATTATTTTAATGTATTGCTGCTGATTCAAGTTTTTTTAATGAAGGGTATATAAAAATGGGCAAAGTTGCAGCTTGTTTGTTTTTTGATTTTCTGTTTTCCTTACCTTTAATACTTTTAAGTTTTAAAAATTTCTAGTTTCAGAAAAAATGATACAGTACTGAAACCAATATGAAATACAGTGTCTTGATACCTTTAATTGTTCAAAATCTCTCATTTCCAGAAATTAATGAATTGTAAAATTAATGTTTCTTTATGTTAGCTTTTTAAAAATTGAACATAAATAAGAAATTCTTAAAGCATTAAAATGTAAAAGACAAACAGATTTTGAAAAAAAGGCAAAACAAACTAAAATAAAATTTGGAAAATAAATGTTCAACCCAAATATTAAATTTAGGAACCTGGGGAAAAAAGTTACATTTTAGCTGCTTTAATTAAAGGGTAACTATTTTTTTTTTAATAAAATCTATTAAAACAACATAGAATAACATGTTGTGTGTATTTATTTTTAGCAAGTCTACTTTTCAGAATGAGAAAATAGTGTCAACCAAGTTGAACTCAATGTATTCATCCATAGTTATTGGAAAATATAAGAAAAATAAATGTGTATTTTTAGACACAGTAATGGTTTTAAAACACATGAAGTGCAGATGTCCTATCTTTATGATCCTTTCAGGAGAATAAAATAAAAAGAAAATTACATTTTCATTAAAGGCTTCAGAAGAAAATATTTTGCTTACATTAACTTTGGTGGAAGCAGGTAAGAAGAATATTTCTAATGAGTTTGATGACAGCTGGACCAGGACCCCTTTCAGGAGGCCTTAATTTTATTTTTGTTATTTACCTTGGTGTCAGTAAACTTCCTCTGATATCATACTAATACATCATCATTAGTAAGAGGACTATTCCATTCATAGCCTCAGATATTGAGGGTAAAATTAAAATCTAAAATGTTGTGATGTTATTAATGTTACTGAATCTACTGTGATAGCAATCTTTAAATTCAAAACATGCATGGAAAATAAAATCTTAGCTGTAATTTACTTTTTATATCACTTGCCTGTCAGCAACCTGATGCAAATATTTATTCCAACATCTAACACTGATTACTGTTATTTGATTCATATGTATTTGTCTGATCACTTGACTGTTGAGCTGCTGTCTGTCTATCCATAAATAACAGCAGATAAAGATACTCCGGAAACACTGTGATGCAACATGTGTTTCATTGTGATGCAACAAAGTCAATTGATTTTTAAAAATATTAAGTTCTTGCATTTGTTCACGGTTATATGGATTTGCTTGACTACCCTGCTTATAAAAACCAGTTATTGCTAATGCACAAAGAAACTACGCTGAGAGGAGCTTGCCCATCATGTAATGAGTAGAGCATTTTTCTTCTGCAAGCATATCTACTCTGCCTTCACATATTTCTGTTCACATTTATTTATGTATAGGAATAGTAAATTGAAGAGATAATTTCACATTTTGAGATATAATAATGATGATCTTTGCAACTTTTATTTTTGATGATGTACAAATAAACTTGTCAGAAATCTCAGTTTGCAGTTTTAGATTCTGTTGGTTTTGGGTTTTTTGTGTTTTTTTTTTTTTTTTAGCGGGGAGGGGTGTCGGGGGGGTCCCCAACCCCCCCCCCCCCATTTTTGTGTTTTTTTTTTTTTTTTTTTTTTTTTGGCGGGGGGGGGGGTCCCCAACCCCCCCCCCCCCATTTCCCTTTCCCACTAAACAAACAGGAAGACAGACGTTAAATGAAATAAAAATGGAAATCAATGTCTACCTGAACTTTTCTGGAAACAAATCCAACTTTTAGATAGAATTTATTATTTGTGTTTTTCTGACATGCAATAGAAAATACATAGAGAAAGCTAAACTGGTAATTTATGTTTCTCTGAAAACCTTTAAAGACAAGCCCTGCCATGTTTCTCAACATATACATTATAACATGATAATTTAACCTTTTAATTGCAATGGAATGGATAAATCCATAGGAAAATACTACATTCTAGGTTTCTGCTAGTTTTAAGATTTTATAAATCAGTTTCAGCCTGATTTTTTCTGAGGTAATGAATTTCCTGAAAATTTCAGAAATGAACATTTTTTCTGGTCTGGAAGAAAAAAAAAATTGGAGAAAGTTGTTCCCTTTCCCCATGCTTCCCAAAAAATTTTGAAAAAAAAATGTGCAATGTGGTTAACATTATGTAACATTGACTATGCAATAAAGCATTTGACTGTAGAGTTACATAGGAAACATCCATCTTATTTTCTATCTTTTCTTGAAACTGTAATCTTGATATTATTTTACAAAAAGACAGATTATTGAGAATTTCAAAGGTCAATAACAATTCATAGATGTATGAATAAGACAAGTAATTTTTAAAATGTTGTCTGTATACATAGTAAGTATGGTTAGTATGTTAAACAGGAGACTAAATCACTGAATTCCCCATAAACATTTGTAAGTAATAAATGTCCCAAAGAAAAAAATTAGTTTCAAGGTCATCTGAAGTGTACCAGCTCCAAATAGAGATATGAAATTTACATGCATTTACAACAGAAATCTGTTTATAACAAAAAACAAAAAAAACCCACCCAAAACCAAAGAAACCCAACCAAATAAAAAACTCTAACCACAGTGTTACAAGGGGAAATCATATTTTCTCCACAGGGAAGTCAGAACTGGTCAGTGTTTCACAATAACTTCACAGAAAACATGGCGCATTCTGTATATTTGAAAAGTGCGTGAACCCCCTGTCTGGAGCTACCTCACATGAATCGTTGATGCAGAGGTGTCAGACTCGCAGAGCAGGAAGCGGCACCGGGATATGGGTGAAAGCTCTTTGCAGTGGGTAGATTAACTCATGAATTGAAGTCAGTCCTACAGCACAGACAAAATTTTCTTCCTCATGCTTTCCCTGAAGGACCAAGTCAGCCAAAGTTCACATCCACATTTGAATTTTTCTCTTGCCTTTCTGGCTGACTTGCACTGAATAAAATGAAGTGCTTCCCAACACATAAAAATCCCTCTGTTTTCACAGGGAAGGAGCTACCGAGATACGGCAACAGAGATACTAAAATGGACTGAATGCTCACTTTGTCAGCCCCTGTTTAGCTGGTAACATGACCGTGCAATGGTTAAGTTGTGCACAAATTGCATGTGCAGAATGTGTGTTTAGTTGTCAGTTGTGCTGCTGCAAACCTGCCCAGTTTTAACTTGGAGGTATAAGCATCTCAGAAAGTTTTATTCCTCTAACAGCAGATCTTTAATTAAATAGAATATTGTAAAATAAATAAATGCATCTGTAAACATGCTGGAGGGCAGAAGGACATGTTTTTATTTATATGATTTTAATAAAAGATATGTTTCTGGTTAAATCCCTGTGTGAGTAATCTAATATATAAAATGCAGTACAAGAAAGTGGTGAGTCTGTATGCTACATCTTTAACCAACTTTGCATTTTCATTTCAAAAAGATTATTGCCTCCTTTTTTTCTTCCTCTTGCCCCTTCCTCCTTTTCCTTGAATCCTTTTGGGCAGAACTTAATAAGCACAAGCTTTGCCTTCCTGGATCAGAAACAGGATTAGTCTGACAAGAGTCAAAACAGGCCATGCAGAGAAAGGTACAAAAGCTCCTTTGTGGGCAAAGCTGAGTGGTTAGAGGGTTTTTTGTTTGTTTGTTTGTTTGTTTTTCTCCCTGGACATTTTCTACTGATAATTTAGACATTTCTCAGAGTTGAAAAAATACTCTTTGATATCCTTTCTACTAATTTCTCTCACAGAGATTTAATATTTTTTCTGACAATCCTTTAAAAACACACTCTTGATGAATTGTTAGCCATTTAGGTATCTAATAATTTTAAGAACTGCGCCTAAATCCTTTGTTGTCTCAAGACAATGGATACCATTGCCTATGTGTACCGTGTGTACAAAAGTGGCTTTCTTCGTCCGTTAGTTTTTAGTTAGCCCTGTTTCATTTAATGCCTCTGTGGTCCTGATTACTGCCTGGAATAACATCTGCATACCTATTTTTGTCCTCTTCTGTGAAATGATTCTGCTGTGCACTGTACTAGCATTTCACCTATGAAAAGCAGCATAAGAAACAAACGACCTTGATTAAAACCTCATACTTATGTCCAGCCGAAGGGACTGGACACAACGTTCTCCTTTTTCTGCTAAGTTTTCCAGTGCCAAGGCTTGCAGAGAGCTACAGGGCTGTAGTGTACGAACCACGCAGGCCTGTCTAGAGTGAAGATGAACTGGGTGGGCACTTCAGGGTTCAGCTGGTTCTCCTATAATGCTTCATGTGTGTAGATTTATTTAACAGAGTAACATCAGAGCTGTTCTGCTCAATGTGTTACTATGTCCAGCTTTGAGGAATTCACAATACACATAGCTGATTCTTTATCCCATTTAATGTATGAAAAAGAAGCATTTAATTTCCTCATTGTGCAAATATCTATGAACCACCTTTCTTTTTATTTTTTTCTTTTAAACATTGAAAACTTTATGGAGATTGAAATTGCCCTTGGTTTCACTTACAAAACACAGTTTAGAGTTATTTTTCCTGCTGTGAAAACAAAGGTTTATTATAGTTCACAATCTTAACTGCAGC
>NW_010234207.1:595-20237 GCF_000690775.1 Eurypyga helias | reverse complement strand
CCCACTGCAATACCAAGCAGACCTTTCCCTAGGATCACATGCTATTTAAAGTGTTTCATTTTCTCCTGGTACAAGCAGAAGCCTCATCAAAACTGTGAATTTCAGATAAGCTTTTATCAGACTTTTGCTGTAACCATCTCAGAAATGAGCTGTCATCAGCAAATTTAATCTGTCTCTGCCTGCCTTAATTGTTAGCACCGTTTCTGCCAAATCCTTCACAGTCTTCATAGCATGGAAAGTTTCTTTAAGACTTTTAATTCAGTCAGCAGAGATTGCACACGGTATTTATTTTTTCATATTTATGACTTACACATTTTAAAAGGTGGAGGACCTTGATTGAACAGTTGAATTATGGAAATGCAACTGCATCACTAGTATTAAATACTGAGTCTGAAATGTGCAGCTGAGAGGGCTCTGGGAGAACTCTGCCAGCAAGAATAAAGCTCTGGAAGATATTTTACTTTATTTGGAGTGAGGATAAATAGAAGCAGATTTTCTTTAATGCTGTGTGTCAAGGAATTTTATTGGTGTCTACAAATAATTGCAAAGGGTCCCCAATCTTAAGCATGCTGAAGGACAAAAAAGATGGCCTTATGCTTAAACTTGTTACAGGAGGCCTCAGCAAAATTGCGTTGAGTCTCTTACTTTGCCACAGGCTTTCTGCGTGACCTTGGGCAATTTACTTTGGCCTGGATTCTCAATGGATTTGATGATATAACAATCTTCGGAGTCTGAGGGAATGAGGTGCCCAAGTGCTTGTGCATAGCTGACCCCGAGTGCCTGGTCCTACCCATGAGCACTAATTACTACTGAATTTTATCTGCCAGTTGGTTGCCTATCCAGTGACTGCTGTGAGATCTTCATACAGTTCCTTGGGGACAGGTTCGAGCCTGACACTCCCGACTGGGGATTTTTTAGGTACCATCCAAAATTCTTTCACTGTTATGTTTCTCTTACAAACCATTTATCAATATGCTAAAGAGTGTACATAGTAACTAAACCAAAAGGTGTTTCTTTTCCTTTTCTCTAGTGAGTACTGTGGCAGTGAACTCATAAATCTAGAGCTAAGTAGGTGATGTTGTACTGCACCACGAGGTAAATGGAGTATGCCTGTATATATGCATCTATAGCAGTGGGAGACTATGAAGACAGCTCTGGACCTTCCAGACATAACACACTTTTTGTTTTTCTGGTTCACTTAGGCATTCATAGCACCTGAGAAGTTGTTTTGTGATAGTAGTAATTACAAAACTTCCCTTGGCAATCTGCTCCAAATACAGTTAAGCACTGGAATAAGACCTCCTGAATTGTCATACCTGGACAGTTTTAAAGTTAAACAAGTATCTCCCAAAAATGTAAAGTATAAAATCTTTGGGAAATAGATAGCTAAGTTATGTCAGTAAAACTGTGATTCATGGATGGCAGTGGTTCATTAGGCACCAATAAACAATCCTAGCTGATGACTGTAGTCAGCATGTGGTGAGAAACTATAAAACAATAGAATTAAATTTATCTAATTCCAAAGAACTAATTTGCTGAGTTTCACCTCTTTCTCTTTATTATTTCAAATGGTTGGCATTTGCATTTCTTTATTTTTGTGAAACTTGTTTTCCTATATGAGGATCTTGCAGAGTCCACGGTAATTTGTTTTTACTTTGAATGTGTGCTTGTTCATTTGGTTGTTTGCTTTGGATAATTACATCCCTCCTGCCATATCATTCCCTTTTGTAAACTATGGGAGTTACTAATACAGCATGATTTGCAAATTCAGATTATTCTAAATGAATACGCAATTTGAAATTCACTTTGTGCAATTTCAAGCATCCAAGTTTATAATATGCTTTTGCATTCATGCCAATAAAGATCAAATCTGAATGCCCAAAAAAGTGAAGACAAAAGGATATTTCTTCAGTTCTTCTGTGTGATTGGAGACTTTTATTTTGATCCTCAGTGACAGCTGTGTCTTATCTTGTCCCAGGTTTTGTGGCTCTGACAAGATTTCTCTTGTTGAGGAGTTTGAGACTGGAAAAGGTGATATTCTGGCCCTCCCAGCTTAGTTAAGGCAAGCTCTAGGATACTAAAAATTGAAAGATAGAATCAAGAATTTTTGATTTCAACCAATTTAAAAATGTAAAAATTCAAGACAAAAATTAAGAAAATGAAAGTTTGTAGTTGATCTACATGGTTTTGTTCACCCAAAACATGTGACTTCATACCTACTGTGAAAATCAAAGGAAACTGTGCCTTCAAATCCAGCAGATTAAGGGACTATCCTAGGAGTCACTGCGGAAATCAGCCACCATTTCTGTCCCAGCAGGAAATTATTCCTATTCCTTAAAAGTAGTTCATGCCTTCTCCCCTCCACTACATTCAGGAACGTGTTAGGGTATCTGAGCTGTGCTGGAATCTTTCATGATCCCTGCTAGGAAGTAAACATGTACATGCAACCTATCAAAATCATGAATAGATATGTTATGAATTCAGTCACAAGATACCTCTTCTCGAGTACTGGGACACAACATTTAAGCAACTGAAGTACTTTATGTGTGGTTGAAAAGATGGAATAAATCCTACTGCAAAATTTCCTGAAAGCAGAAAAATATTAATGGCTATTAACGTCCTAAAGGAAGTCATGTCCAAGGAATGGTGTCAGTAGTTATGAAAAAAACCCAGAGGAACTGCCTAGGGAGTCATTAATATGATGATGGTATATTTTTCTTACATATAAGAATGGACCCAACAGGGATTCTTGATATCACAGTCATGTCTTATTGATATAGGTGTATAAAAAAATTTGGAATGGAAACCTGCTGACTGTACCTAAACTGTTTCATTCAATACCAAAGTCAGTAGGAGTCTTTTCATGTTTTCTTTGGGCTGTTGCTCGGAATCATTATGCTGCATCACACACCTTCTCAACCCTCTTCTATTCCTTCTAACTCAGCCACTCAATTGTCTAAGCATCACAGAATTATGGTAGTGCTTTTGTGGCATTCCTAACATATTTACATCAAACCCTGCACGATCAGATCTTGTAATTCTGAGGTTCTCTCTATCTCCTAGAAAAGAAAAAAATGGATGGGCCTACAGAGAGCCAAACAGGGTGATAGATACATATTCAAGACAGAAAAATATATTGTAATTGATGGAGGCTGAACCAAAGTGACCTGTGGCATAAGCAATGTTATGCCATCCAGACTGGGAAGCTGGCCAGGCCTACCATGATTTCAGTCCTGCTGGATTGCCCGTTTTCATTCTGTGAAAATCAGTGCACAGGAGGGAAGGAAGAGGTGAAATCACTGGTACAAATTCAGGTCTTGTTCCAACTGAGAGCACACCACATCCAAGATGTACATCCTTATCCCGAGCCCAGAAGTGTTCCCAGGCCACCTTGTAAAAACAGACCCTGTTTGCACCAAATGTACTGTTCAGATTAATGTCACTGACAAACGTAGTCCTTGCAAACTATGTACATGAAGAGCTACAAAATGCTGATGCACACTGGGGGAAAAAAAACAACCAACCAAACAAAAAAAAACCCAAAAAACACAACCCACACCCAAACATAAATATAAGGCCAGTGGGGTATATGATAATCTCTGAAATAATGCTGGCTAGGGCACTTCCTGGCTTTGATCCCATTCCAAGTGTAAGACCACATCTTTCTGTAGACAAAACAGAAACCAGCTAATCTTCTTTTAAAGATGTCTGCTTGACAATCCACCAGAACCTTAAGCTGCTTTGTTCATTGATTAGCCTCATTCTGTGCTTTTAAACCCTATTTCTTATATGAATTGGTTTCAAAGACTGAAGTTACAAAAATTAAACAACAGAGGACTGACCAGCATGACATATTTTCACTTCCTCAACACAGTTCCCTTTTACAGAGGTGGATAGAAGCCCCCAAGCCCTCCTTAACTCAGGAGACCCAGATGCCTGGCACCCCATGCATGGGTGGATCCTCAGGTGCAATACTGACATTTAAACACTGAATTACCACTTCTCTCCTTTCTGAAGACATTTATCTCCTAGCTTCTAAGATGATAATGCAAGCAATGAAGCATTAAAGGAAATAAAATGTAATATAAGCAATTATTTGGTGGTGTCACTTTTAGATAAAATATTTTTCTAAGGGTTTCAGCTTTCTGCATTTATAAACCTGTTGGCTGCCTATAACTTATTTTATCATAATAGTCAATCAGTCTCTGGTGAACTAATTCAATCCTTTTCTTTTTTGTACTCAATCTTCCTGGGTTTTTTGTGTTTTTGTTTGGTTGGTTGGTTGGTTTGCTTTGGTTTTTTGTTAGTGTGTTTGTGTTTGTGGGTTTTTTTTCTCTAGACAATGCAACTCAAAAGTTTTCATGCATCTCCTTGACAGATACAAACATTATTCCCATTGTGTCCTTACTGACTGAAAAATTTAAAGTGCAGAGCTGGCATTCAAAGATTGACTGGATTCTAAATGAACTTTCTGATACCAAATGTAAAACTAGAGGGAACAGAGCATCAGTAATGAAGTGAAATACAAGGTTAAATATTGGAAACTAATTAGTGAGTTCATCAGCAACAACTCTTTGATGGTCTGAACTGCTTCCAGAAAGATAAGGATACATTGTTTAAGAAAACAATTAAATCCCTTCCCATACTTGCATAGAATTATTTCATATTCACATGCAAATCCGAAGACATGGATACAGTCAAAATACTAATGCGGCATAGATGCATAGACTGTGTTTCTCCTCTTGTTTACACCACTGTAAATCAGAGGTAAGTGTATAAGAGTTCTACAATATAAAACTGCTGTGATACTACAGAAATTCAGACCATCTATCTCTGTCTTTCATCATCCTTATTATCAGCTGTAACTTATTTGCTGTATACAGATCCTCATTGCTTTGGATATTGCATGAACACATAATCAGACTCAGAACCTTTTACCAGAAGAATTCAGTCACCCGAATGAACAGATGGACAGACAGATGATCCATCATCTTTCTACCTATTCAGGAATAACTTTCACTCTATATCAATGTGACTCCACTGGAATTTCCGATTGTTTACACTATGGGCTCCATTCCTGTTTTGCTACTTAGTGACACAGGACAAGAATCCAAATTCTCCATAGGGGATTCACTGTGTGTTCAGGAATGAGCAACCTGTATGAAGCAAGTAGGACCAGGTCCTTTCTACCCCTCTCTAACTAATCCTGTTGGCTCAACTTAATGATTAAGGAAGCAGGCTGACAAGAAGATATGTAGTTGCTTTACTGGATATCTGTGCATGTTAGAGTTGCTTCCAGGCTCCTCTACCTCACATCTTTATCCAGGACCCCATTAAGGATAAGGTTGAAGAACTGGAGTTTGGATCAGCCAGGATCCTTGCCATCATGATGATTGCTGGCATACAGGGACATATATCCCTACAGGAGTTCCTGCTGCTCCAGGCTAAGGCTAATAGTGCAGACTATGTGCCTGCAGCAGCACATGCTCCTGCAGAGCCTCTGCCACAGCTGTGACCCCACAGCAGCAAGGCCCGCAGCTGCTGGGCTCCTGTGCTCACTGAAGTCACTTGGAATTCACTCCCCAGCTGGTTTCCAACTCTTGATTTAGGGGAAATCACAGGCTCATTGAAGTCACCTTCTTTTACAGCTTGCCTTCTACACCACTTTGCATTTCTGCATCTTCCTCCCCAGGATAGGTCCAATGTTTCACTGACTCACCTCTCCGGTGCCACTCCGATAGCATACACTGGGACATGAGCATAGAATGGCCTCAAATTCTTCCTTTCAGAGAATAATAGGCTGTAGAAAAGGGTTTATTGTTCCTGGGATAATGCTGTGTGATGTCTAAATTTGGTGAGGAAATGGCCATCCAAGCATTACTGTAATAATGCAAGCACTCATTTATTTATCTTTTAATGAGGTTCCAAAGAGCCTAATCAAGCTAGGGACTCTTTATTGTTACTTTTCCTAAACAGGATTATGACAACTTATCTGATGTTTAAAGCTGAATGTTTTTAATTATTAGTTTGGAGGTTTTTTTATTTTGTATTTTGTAACTCAGTGAAGGACGAGACTGGGTACAGCCACATGATTCTGAGCTGCAGCACATGCTGAAAAAATCGTGTACTTTTCTTGCACCCTTTTTGCACTTAACTAACCAAGATGGGAGATGGCATCTGGTGGTAAGGCTGGGATTAATACTGACGAGTGTAGTGGGTTCAAGAGTCTAAGGGAGTTGAGACACTCATAAATGTTCATGGTCAAAGTTCCTCATATATTCAGTATGAAGAAGCATGCATATCAGAGGAGGATTGCAACATTAGGTATTAAATATCTAAGGCACCAAAGAGCAGGAATCCTCTCCTCCTTGTCCATCTTTCCTCCTAGTCCCATAACATGTTCTTTTGGGAACCAGAATTAGAGCCCCAGACTCTGGGAATCAGGATAAAATGGTTCTGCACAAGCAAATAGGATTTAGGGTCGGTTTTAGAGGAGTAGTAGGTCAGTTTTGGAGGAGTAGTGCCGCCTTCCCTTACCAGAGGAAATCAGTTGACAGCCCAATGTATGTCACAGGAATTTACTCATCACCCTGGCTGGTAAAATTTACTAATACTAGAGAAGTTTCTAAACAAATATGTGTCTGAATTGCAAAGATACCTCTGAATCATTGCCCTCAGGGCACACCTTCCCTGTAGGGCAGTGTCGCACTGCACTGTTTTATGTTTATTTTGTGAAGAGCTCAAGGGTAACTTTACCCCTTTTCATATATTGGAAACAATACTTTTTCCAGACTACATGTACCAGTAAACTCAATTCAATTCAGGTCCATTTCCCTGAATTTTTTTATTAGGCGTCGAGCTGATTTCAGGAAAGCAGCCTCTCAGACCACCTCAGGTGCTGAAATTTTCTAACATATTTCAGTGCACTGATCAATGGGTTTCTCTTCCCCTTCTTAGCCACACAAGCTGCACAAGGTGAAAAAAATGCCACTGAATTAATATTTATTTTGCAACATAAAAGAGCCCAGCACTATCTACAAATGTTCTAATTAATTGGGATTAATTTCATGTGCAAAGTTTGGCTCTGAAGGTGTTGATGGAGTAATACATCAAAGAGGCTTCACCTCTGTAAAAAATCAATGCTAAAGTAACCTTGATTACTGTCTCTGTTGATGTCACACATAACACTAATCAGTCATGGTTTGCACTGAACACTATTATGAACAAATATTATTTGTTCTCTTATTGGCATTTTTGAGACCCTGAGATAATATTTGCTGCGGCTCTCTAAAAGGAGGTTTTCACCTTAGGGAAATCGTACAGGTTGTTCAGGAGCACGTGGTCCAAGAGAAAAATTGAATGAATCTGAAAATCGAAAATAAGTAGACATAAAGTTCCATGGAACAAGGAGACCCTAACTGTCCTCCCTTTTCTTTCTTTCTTCCCTCCTGGCTTCCTTCCTTGCCTCCCTTCTTCCTTTTCATCTTTCTCTTCTCTGCTTCTTTCTTTTTCTTGTCCTTTTCCTCCCCTCTCTTCTCCCTTTCTCACCGCCAGCTCAGAACTACAAAGTAAATATGAAACAATGGTAACTTTCTGGAACGAATGTTTTGTAATACAAGAAGGGGGTACTCTAGAGAGGCTGGGTCTGAAATACCTGACCTGTCAGGTATCTAAGCCTAATACAACCAAACAAAACCTCAGAGTGAAAGCACCTAGCTCACCTTTAATATGGCTCACTATCGATTTTTGTGATTGCTACTTTTATTCTTCAGAGCAAGCAAACATGAGCCACCCAGCTCCTGCCCTCCTGTCCCCTACTTTTTGATTATTCTTAATACTTTTCAGGCCCTTAGGAGTCCCTTCTTTCACCCTGCAAGTTCCTGTAACTGATTCAACCCAATTTATTTCAGTGTGGCGAGTTCATGCCACTTCAAGCACACCCTGAAAACAATTTCTGTATTTGTATTGGCTTCAGGGCATCTTGGATCAAGCTTTCAAGTCCTATCAGAATGGATCCACATCTTTCCTGGGCTCTCCACAAGGTGCTTCTTGACTGAGATTGTATTTAAGTGACAGTTCTCCCTCCCTGGTCCTGTCCTTCTCATCTTAGCAGGCAGCCTGACCAGAGAGTAGGGACAGATTCACATTGGTGAGTGCATTCAGTTGACATGGTGGTACAAGCACTCTTTGTGGTTTGTCCCACAGTCCTGTTCCCCTGGCTGTCCACACTGATGGGTGGTGTGGATTCCTCCATGACTTATCCTTCTCCTTGCAAAAAACTGGGCAGGGAGGGTGAAAGTGCACAACCAAGAGTCCTTCCAGGACTGCTTCAAGCTAAAATAAAATACACATGCAAGGAGCGGGATCTCAAACCAAATCTATTCTGTTGTATAGGCAAATCCTCAGTAGATCAAAATTATAACTAAGTTATTCCACCTCTACTCACATCCCATCTTCCTTTTATCCCCCCACATATTCTCTGCATTCATTCCCCCAGGCTTTAAACTCAGTTTATGCATTTTTGTCATGAGAACAAATGACAGAGGAGGGAAGTTTGTGATGGCTTCTTATATTTTTCTACTTTAGATAGAATAAATTAACTCAAGACAGAAAAATATCTTAAGATGTTTCTGTTACAGAAACAGTCAAGCATGACTTATGAATTTCAGCTGATGGAAAATATGTTAAAAAATTCATCCCAATTTTTAAGTACAGTCTGAATAGCAAGAGTTTATTTACCAGTTGGGGAATAGGGCTTTATGTCTCCTATACTGGTCCTGCTTAGTATAGCAGATGGTACCCCTATTGTGCAACACAGTTTTCAAACCCACATTGAGAAAACCTCCTTCTTTCAATCCATGCTACATCTGTCCTTGAATAGGATGAATTAACCAAACACAGAAAGAATGAAAACAAATATCATACCAAAATGGAGTTGATATGAAAAAAAGTTCACACTCAAAATATACCAGATTCCTTTATTTAAAATAAAGCATGGTATCACAGCCTCTTATTTCATCAAGTATGCTTTCTTGATCAGAAGGAAAGGGTTGGTCTTCACATTTAATTTTGATTCTGGACAATCGTCATTTCTCTTGCCTTTGCCAAAACATTAGACAGCAGTGAGAGGGGCTGGTAAAGGTAGGGGAAATAAAGCATTTGTTGATGTTCTCAGAATCCAAGGTGACTGGTCAGTCACGAATGGATGCCTTGGGCTGGCAGGCTGGCCACAACAGATGTTGCACTGGACCCTGGCTCACTTCCCAGGTCTGGATGTCATCTGGCTTATCTAGTCAGTCCCCTTTTCTTCACCAGTCTTTTTAAGTGTGGGTAGAGTTAGACAGACTGTCTCCTCTCATCATGCTAGTAGCCGTGTAGCATAGCGTACCTCAAAGTCGGGTGAAAAGCAAAGAAAAACACAGACCCGCACACATAAAAAGGAGCAAAAAAAATAGCAAAATATTTGGGAAAGAACCAGTAAAGAAAGAAAGAGAAAGTTCAATTCTTTGTTGATTCAGTGGTAAATACCCATACTATGTCACCGAAGCCATAATGTTTAGGAAGATGTGACGATGCATGAGGCTGTGACCAGGATGTGCTGATTTTGGCTGGGAGGGAGTTGTTTTTCTTCATAGTGGCTACTGTGGGACTGTGTTTTGGATTTGTGCTGGGAACAGTGTTGATAATACAGAGATGATTTCATTATTTCTGAACAATGCTTACACAGAATCAAGGACTTACCCCATCAGCGATTGGGGTGGGCGTGCACAAGGAGTTGGGAAGGGACACAGCTGAGACAGCTGATCCAAACTGACTAAAGGGATATTCCATACCGTATGACATCATGCTCATCATGTAAAACTGGGGGATGAAGAAGGAAGAGAGACATTAGGAGTGATGGTGGTGCTTATTTCCTGATTAACTGTTATGCATGATGGAGCCCTGCTTTCCCTGAGGATGGCTGAACACCTGCCTGCTGTGGTGAATGAATGCCTTGTTTTGCTTTGATTGTGTGCACAACTTGTGTTTTACTTGTCAAAATTTCTTTATCTCAACCCACAAGTTTCCTCACTTTTAGTCCTGATTCTCTCCCATCCCACCGTGGGGGAAGTGAGTGAGAGGCTCTGTGATGTTTAGTTGCTGAGAGATGTCAAACATTGATAATAGGAAAATGGAAATTTTGTTTTGGTCCACTCAAGGGTATTTTCCATATTCCTTTAATGCATGCATTTTTTCAAAGATATCAATGAAAGATAAGCTCTCCAAATTACCACCCAATATATTCATTTTTATGTAATTATTTGTCTTTTTTATTTATTCATTTGTTTGGTTTTTTTGTTCTATTCTTCTAATTTCACTTCTGTATTTTTTGTCAAACACTCCCTTCCCCCACCCCTCATTTGCTGGAATAAGATAATTGACTGCTTTTTGACTAACGTTTGTTTTCTGACTGATAGGATTACTTTAGGGAAGGCCTGTGAACTATGAGTGTTATAACACCTTCTCTATTGTATCGGTTCCTGACTGATTCCTTGATTGCATTGGGATCAATTAAAATTATTTTGCTTCCTTTCCCTGGGCAGGAAAAGCAGTAAGAACTTGGAGACAGCACCCAAACAAAGCTCCATACTTTAAGACTGATTTCTGTGAAATAAAATTTTATTCTCAACTCCCTGCAAATGTTTTCCAGTCAAACAAGATTTCAAGAGAAACGATTTCTGGTGAGAGAAAAAAAGTGCAATTTAGAAGATTCCTTCATTCTAATTTCTTGGAAGTTTTCTCATTTTTCAAGCACCCTAAAGGTGGTAAAAGTTCACTTGTGGTCTGACTTATTGCCCTAAAAATGGAGAATGTTAACATTATGAGAGGAGACAGTAACAGACCTGATGCTGCACAAGCTTCTTGAGGAGCAAAACTGCATTCAAATGCCAACAGGGATCAGACATTAGACCTTCAGCCTATTTGTTGGTGAGAAAGAATAAACCCTCCTTGCCTTGCAGACAAGAAAATGTCCTGTTTTGTCTGTGGCTAGGCAGTCTCGCTGCCTTGGGGTTTTGGCTTGCAAAGCTCTGTCTAGGGTAGCATGCAGTCATTAGGCAGCAGCCTTGCAACCTCAGGGTGAGCCCAACTTCTCAACCAGCTTATGGACACTTGAATCATAAGCTTAAAAATAGGCTGAACCTGAACAATTGTCTTTGAAAATCAGGTTGGCAGGACTTAAGG
Source organism: Eurypyga helias (assembly GCF_000690775.1). Taxonomy (NCBI): domain Eukaryota; kingdom Metazoa; phylum Chordata; class Aves; order Eurypygiformes; family Eurypygidae; genus Eurypyga; species Eurypyga helias. The sequence goes on along the minus strand of NW_010234207.1, from coordinate 9,014 downwards.
GAATCAAGAAAGCTGATAAAACAAAGGTTTGGGACTTTTTTGTTGGTTTACAGGCTTTGTTTATTTGTTTTGGTTTTATGGATCTCTGTATGGGGAATTCTGTTTGTTAGCATTCTTCTGCTTTTAAAAGCATGACACGAAAGAAAAACAATGATTGTGTCTGAGATAGCAAAGGAAATGACAGCAGCAAAAGTGACTGGGAAAATGACTTGCTGCAGAAGTTTCAGAGAATGTGTTATATTCAAATAGTTGCTTAAAAAAAATTACAATATTTCTTAGAGCTGGAGAAGCAAGTGGACGGAAGCATGGCAAAAGACTGAGGATACAAGTAAGATTAAAATACGAAGTAAAAAATGAAGAGAACAGCTCATGGCATTTAATTTCAGATGTCTGCAAAGTAGATATCACCATCAGAACAAGTCATTCTAGATTCTTTCCACAGGCAATAAGAAGAAATAGGCACTTTGAGCACAGTTCACCAAACTTCTTTTAAATAGCTCTTCTAGGAGAAGATCCATGATGCTCTTTAAAAATGCTTGGTCCCTTCCACACACTATAACAAGAATTTCAGGTGTTTTTCTCAGCATCAACCTGCAGAAAACATAGGCAGGTAGATGAATCTCACCGTACTGAAGAATTTGACTGGGAAGGTAAACTCACTGGGTATGTGATTTAGTGCAAAGGAAAGATTATTCTAATATGACTTTGCCTTGCATCTATACTAGGAGTCTTATGGAAACAAACTCAGTGACCAGCTGGTGTGGGCAAAGTGGTTTCCCTCTCAGTGCAATCAAATCTGAAGTCATGCAACAGGGCACCATGTGAAGCTCACCACTTGCAAGGTGGATGGATGCAAAGTCCTCCAAAAGCGAGATCTGCATATGTGTGCAGTCTGTGTGGTCAACATCTCTCACATACTTTATTTACAGTAGGGACAGAATGTGGACATGCATTCTCAAGACCATAATAGATTACAGCACATCAAGTTACAGTCCTTCCCTCTTCACAACATGCCATGTAATATAAACCCAACTATCTAAAACCCTGAACAAAAAAGACAAGGCAGACACATGTGTGTGTGTAATGCAGTGCAGAGTGAAGGTCTGTAACCCCTCTGAATTCTTGCACATTTACCCTCTGTAACTCTTCATTAAACCAAATTTATTTTCACTAGATTGAATACACAGATATACAGTGTAGCTGCAAATCACAAATGCAACTTCCAGATCACCCTAAAAGCATAATTTTCTGTATCTATTTCTAATGAGCCAGAAGTATTATAAACACATAGATACCATCTACATGCCAAGTCTGTGTGGTATTGGGACAATAATTTCAATGATTTCCACAAATATGAACGTTTAACAAACATATGAAGTAGTGCTGATCTTCACATGCGCTGGGGATGTGACGATGATTTCCATATGTCCAGCTGGAATTACTGCTCCTCCTTCAACTACTCTGCCAAACACTTCTCTAATTCTGTTCACTTATTGAAAACAACGATATTGAAATATCCTTGAAGTCAGCAGTCATAAATTGATTGAATATGAATTAAATGGAAAATTTGCAAAAACAGGTCTTCAGTTGGGTTACTCAGTTTCAAAAGGGAAAACTTTGAACAATTACATGAACAAGCAACTGAAGTCAATGGAAGCAAAGAGTTCAGGGGCTTGCAGTGAGACAGATTCCTCCAAACTCTTTAAGTCAGCAGAGAAAAGTTATCTGAAACTTGCACATCAAGCGAGAACAAAACTTTTAGGAAAGGTTTCCAAATGTATTTGGATGTATAGCCACCTCAAAAAGGACATTAAGAGTAAGCATAAAGCCTACGAGAAGTCGAGGGGAAAAAAAAGATTGATCAGCAAATAAAGGTACACCTCAGAGGTCACAAAGTGTAGAAATAATGTAAGAATTGCCAACAGCCAAGCTGAGTTAGGCCTTTCAAAGTATTTTAAAACAAATAACAAAAAAAGCTTTTCAGTCACATAAATAAAAAAGAAAGCAACAAGAGTAGAAACAGTATCATATACAGCAAGGCTGGGTAGAGCTAAAGTAATATGTGTTCTAAGTATTTTGACTCTTCTTCCAATAAAGGATCTTTGAACAGGCCAGAGAGATGATGGAAATGAAAGCATAGAAGTGAAGACAGGATATGTAAATACAAAAGAAAAGAAAGAAAAAACAACTTTATGTGAATAAATAGATAAATAAAGTACTTGCTTTCTGAATTGTAAATGAACTGCTACCAGGTAAATATTCTAACTACAGACTAACATTAGTAAGAGTTGTTCTCTCATTTTATAATGTACAAATTATCTACTGCTCAGTGCCAAAACTTCAAAGGCATGAGATGATATCACCTATTTTATCCATTCTCCATCTAACATAGTTCAGGTTTAGTCTAGGAATTAGGATAGTCTTTGAGAGGTGATGGGACAAAGGGGCTTGAACAGTGGTATTGCTGAGATAAAGCAGATGGAGTCTACCTCTGACATCCAGGACAGATAGGATTTGTCATGTTTTTTCTGCTCAATCCTGACTTAATCAACTCAGTTAAGCTCAATTTTTATATCACATCACTGGGTTTAAACCTGAGTCCCTGGATTCTGCCTGTGAAGCTATTTAGTAAAAGGTGGGCAAATGCATCTTCTCCTTCTTGTGCTCCTAAGGGCAGGGGTTCTGGCTGTAACAGGCAATGTGCTTCTTAACTACTCACTGTGGAAACTGAGGAAGGAGACTGCAGACTCCTCGTTATCTTCAGCCTTTCCCTTTTGGGTAGTTCTGTGTACTCAAGAACTGAGATTCAGGTTTCTCAGTGTTACATGTATGTGTTGAGGGCACTTGATGCCAGTTTGAGGTATTCATTCTCATGTTCTGCATAATGAATTAGGTGTAGCACACAACCAGCAAGCAAACACCAACCCCCTAATATTTAGATAAATAGAGCTTTATACAATAATCAGAATCCAGGCATTTCTACTCAGGTGTCCAAAATATTACATTGCTTAGACACACTCTGTCTCTGACCCCACAAATCTGGCTTTCTTTTTGGCACTATGGCACAACTTAGCTGGAAGAAAAAAGAACAAGTAATCAACTTACTGAGAAGATGAGAGATGTAGGCTTCAATTAAATCAGATGGAAGAAAAAAAGAATCATGTCTTAAATCAGACCTCTCATTTCTTGTGTGAATATTGCAGTAGATAAGAGATGAGGCATCACTCCTGGCCCAAGCCTGCTAGCTTTGTTCAGAATACCAGGTTGCAGATCAGAGTCCTCCAGGAATCTTAGCCAAGACAATGTTTTGTTTCTGCTGAAAATCAGATATGCAGACTGAAAAAAGCCACAAAATAAAATGCTGAAAAATATGGAACTCATGCAACTTTTCATGACAGAACTGTTTGAAGATGGTGTAACCTTCTGATTATATTTGGGGGGGGTGTTGCTTGGCAGACACATCTGAGTGAAAGGTCAGTACGCTGTCTTCATTTGGAGATATAAATCTATGTGGGACAAGGAGATAGACTGCTGTTGGGATAATTTTAAAATAAAGGAAGAAAATGTAAGCTCCAATTACTGAATAAGATATGGATAATAATAAAAATATCAAATTTTTGTTCAAAAAATTCAAGGATCATATGTTTTAATAATAGATTTCTTCTTTACAAATTTTTGTTTTGTTTTGCCTTGCATTATAATAAAGATTACTATCAGCAGGACATTAAAATATATTATGAAAGATTTATACATTCATCAATTCCATGGCAAAGGTCATTTTTATCACTGGGTAAAGACAATGAGAAATGCTTTTCTTGTGAAACAAGGGTTCTTAATGAGACCACCTACTCCTTTCTTCCCTGCTGAAACCAGTTAGATGTATCAATTATTTGTTTTAATAGGAAGAGCTACATAATAATCAAAGAAGAAATGTAAGACAAGCATTTTAATATACAGAATTACTATAAGGGCAACTCTGTTTAAAATACTAATCTTTAAGAGAAAAGGGAAACCTTGTTCTGGGTGGGAATTAGTCAGGTTCATTCTGAAGCATTCAATAGAGCTCTGTCATGTTTTGTGTTTGTCATGTTTCAACTCCAACCAGCAAAATACCACAACACCACTCTCACACCTCCCTCCTGTCCTCCAGTGAAGGGGGAGAATCAGAGGAAAAAGAAATCAGGAAGCTCGTAAAATTGAGAAAAGAACTATTTACTAACTAAATGAATATATACAAGTGTTACTAATAATAAATAATTAAAATAGAAAATAAAACAGGATACAGTATGACACAGTTGCTCACCACCCACTGACCAAGGCACAACCAGGTGCTGAGTAGTGAGAGTCAGACCCAGAGAGCCCAAGAGCCACAGCCCGAGTGCTGTCGCAGCAGATTCCGAGCAATAGCACGACCAGGAAAACTAAACCAACCCACCAACTCCCTCCCCGAAGGAGCCAGCACAGGAGTGAGCAAAGCAGCTCACGCAGGAGTCAGGAGAGTGTCAGCGAGTGTGCGGGAGTGAACGAGAGAGAGTGAGGGAGAGAGTAACGGCTCCCGGACCCCTCCTCGCCTCTGCCCCCAGCATGCCGTCCTGTGGGATGAAACACTCCCTTGGTCCGTTGGGGTCAGGTGCCTGAGCTGTGTGTCCCTGCGCTGCCGGCAGCGAGACAGTGAGAGCTGGGAACGCAGCTGCAGGGTCAGAAGGGGAGACAGACCTTGAATCTGGTGCAGGCATTGCCCAGCCCAGCTGAGACCTGCTCAGTGCTGCTCTGCTCCCAGGAACAGCTTCACAGCAGCCACCGTGAAGGGAGTGAACTCTTTCCTGGCTGAATCCAGCACACTCGGAAAGACAGAGGTACGCAGAAGACTGCTCACCGAGATGGGTCTCAGATGTTCCAGGACACAAGTTCATATTTACATGGCAAAAAGGTGGTTCAAAGAGCTGTTTGCAACACCAAAGAGAAGCGGTCCTTCATGTCTCACCAATTCAGGACCCTGCAGTCCCATGTGAAGTCTGCGCTGGTTAGCGTTTGTTTTCCTCCCCCCATCCTAGAGCTACTTACTATTTAATCAGAGCTCCAACACAAGCGTCTGTGCCGAAAGCAGGAGCTATTTCTGGAACAATCTTTCCTTAGCAGCTTTGTATCAACCAAAGCCAACCCTGAAACAGAAGACCCTTTCCAAGCCGGGAGGCTGGGTTAACTTCCCCGCGCACCATTCCCACAGCTACGCCAATGTTTCCAGCAGAAATCATGAAGTGGTAAGGTTTGGCAACTATTCAAAACGTTGGTCAGCTTTGTATGGAAAACCACAACCTATTGGAAAACAGTCTAACAGAGATCAGGCAGCGAGAATAACTTATTTTCACATCCCTGATGGTATTTGTAAGAGACAGCATAGTCTATTAATGTTTGTAACGTCCCACTACCAGAAAACAAGACTGTAGATGGAAGGAGGAGGTTGTTCCAAGCAACTGAGGTAGTAGGAGACACATACTCAAGATTTATCACTTGCCACGCCATGAAGAATATAATTTGGCAGTTTAAGCCATTTAAATATGGCTTTATTTAGAGGATGGCTACATGGAGCCCTATGCCAAGTAAACGTATCGCGCCTGGTAAGCGCTGCACTTGGGAGACAGCAATCACAGACCAGCTCAACAGTTTACGTCCAAGTGTCATGCCGTGCTCTTTCGACCTTTTTAACATTATGGTAAATGATTTAAAAAGTAAATACTCGACGGAAAATATAAATCTTCCCGATAGGGGAAGGAAGGGCCGGGAAATAAAAAGCAACAACTTATTTCTCTGAGCACACAGAAGTTTCTCAAATTAGGACTTTCTCTTCCGACTGTTGTACTTGGATTTTCATTTCAATATAGGACAAAAGCACAGCGAAGGGCTGAAACGCAGAAGGAAACGGGAGACATTGAATGCCACAGCTTCTGCAATCTGAAAGTACATAACTGACAAGCAGCAGGTGGTTTTTTTGGTCCAAGACCAGAAACAGCCAAGGAGTATTTTACTGCTCAGCAAAGGTGGTGGTCAGGAAAAAAAAAAAAAAATCAATACCAAGACAACTGAAAATTCTGTTGCATTTTGGAGGGCTTACCCACCGTGATGTGGGCTTGGTACCTTAACAGTGTCCCCTTAACTAGATTTATATTTTTAGATTATAAATTCCTACATAACCACATTTTTTAAAGTTTTATACATCTTTATGACTGCAAGCTTAGAAAAAAAGAAAAAAGCAACTTTTAAGGTTGAAAGCTAAGACAGTCTACTTTTTATCAATTCTTTACAGGGAAATAGCAGAAGAGAAATATGCTCAGTCTATAAATAGTTATGGCATCTTGTTTTTATCCTGAACAAAGTGGTTGGTACTTTTCCCAAAGGACAGCATAAAGAAAATCTAAGCATAATCAGCTGTTTAAAACCCTTCATAAATTGAAGACCACCACTGTTTTAATTAGAAGTGTAGGTGACTAAAGCACTTACAGAACATAAAAGCTTTGAACTACCTTTGTTGTCTTTGGCTGTTCTTGATCAAAACAACATTTATCCTCTGTCCTAAATAGCCACAACGTGCCTGATGCTTGAACTGATGCTCAAGGAATAGCTATTGATCGGTGCAGAGGATCAAGGTTACTGTAATCAAATTGCAGGTGTCCCACAGTAAATTTCAGTTTACCATGTCATTTCTAATTGATAGGCCTTCATCTCTAAAAGATATACCTTCTCCTCTTGTTTCTGTTGCCTGAATAGACGACACAAATGGGAAAAGTCTATGAAAGTTCAAGGAGATGTTGGACTGTTTCTTAGGAGAAAAATCCGCTGAGATTTACTGTACCTGTACAACCAGTCTCAGGAAGCCCCTGAGGTACAGCTGCTCCCACCTCATCCACCCACTGTCGTTAGGGAGCACCCCTCGACTCTTTCAAACCCAGGATCACCTATGCTCCTTCAAAAATGCATGGGTTCCATTCCAATGAACATTAAAAAATCTTCTGCAAGAGAACTAATTTGCTTATTACTTATAAACAATAATTTGTACATATTACCTTTATTTTCTACATGGGGAAACGCCTGATGGGGATTTTGGGCAAAAACATCTACCCCTGGAAATACCCCAAGTGACTCCCTGTACTCTTAATAAGCAAGAAATGCGGGGTTTAGAGGATTTGTGACATTTCTGGTTTGTGTCCTCCTACACCCAGGAGAGTCATTTCTCAATAATAGGTAGCTTTTTGTTCCATATCAATTAAGTCCAGTTTCAAGAAAACATTCGTTTTTATGGTTTTAGAATAAAGAAAATCCCTTCATGTGAAGAAAAAAAAATGTTCTTCCTCCTGTCCTGCTCCTGGCTGGAGGCAGAGCCCCTCTAGCACTGACGTGCCTCACTCCTCTCTCGGAAGGACAGACCACTGCTCCTTTTCAGGTCAGGTCTTCCATCCTGTGTGGATACGGGAACAGCAATTTTCCTGGAGGAATCCCCACTTGTGAATTTTTTTCCTTTCAATACCTGCCACCGGGACAAATGCTATAGAACACTGTAATGCTAAATCTACGTAGCTTACGTTAAACTCCTTATATGTACACAAAACATTTTTGGGGATCAGTACTCAAATCCTTACAGCTATTTTCTCTACAAGTTCACTCTGTTTCAGCAGAGTTAGTAAATACCTAAAGGAAATACACAATATGTTACAGACCTCGAAAGTGTGATTTGCCCTTCCTCATCAAGGGATGGATGGTGATGACCTGGCAAAATTCATGGATTTGTGGGTCATGGCCATTTACAGCAGCTCCTACTTTTCTGCCAAAAAACAGGGAGCGCCAATGAACTAGTTAGTGACTTCAAACAATGACTCGCCTGCCAACAAGGGCTTCTGAAACGTGAATTGAAAACACTGGGAGGAGGGAGGCTGTGCAGACACCCGCTACCTCAGCTCTGAAATGCCTGTGACATGATTGATTCAGTATGGCCACACTCCACAAACCCTTCCCACAGAGATTCTCCTTAGGTACAAATCCAGACATCATGATGAAGGGGCAAATTCTCTGCTGTATTTAGAATAAATCAGGGAACTTCACTCCGTTAATGGTTCACATGCTCCCTTCACTTGAAACAGCTCCCACAAGACCTTGACAGAGAATTGGCTTGAACCACCAGGTGATCAAGCTACATAAATCTTCCAATATTGTCCTTTCTAGCATATTTTCTTATCACCCTACACTTACGAGATCTGCCTATACTGCGGTACTAGCTATCTGGCCTGAACAATATTGCTATTCCCACTTTCCTGTTCTTTACCTCACAGGGCTCATTTTTATTCCCCCTTATGCTCTACTCCAAAGCATGTTCAAATCAAGGCTTCTTTTTTTCTTCTTTCCCTGAATTTTGATTAATTATTATGCT
>NW_010234207.1:0-558 GCF_000690775.1 Eurypyga helias | reverse complement strand
TATTCCTTTCAATCAAGATTTATCCTGGCCTTTTATTTCAAGTGTTCCACCTCACGGCCTTCAAAAACATTTTTCCATAGGGATAGGGATGCAGCCAAATAAAGACTAATAAACATGCAATTACTACAGGTTTTTTAATTGAAGAAAGAGGATTTCATTTTTTTAGGGTCAGTGAACTTCAACACACTAATCAAAATAACAAATAATATGGAAGTGTCTTGAGTCTCAAAGAGAAACAACCTCTACATTAAGCAAACCTGAATAATGTCCCCAAATATTGGTAAATAATCAGATATACTTTGAAATTCAAAAATGTTTCTCATGCTCCAAAATGAAGCAGAGTGAATTTCACCAAGTGAAACAAGACAGAGATTTGTTTATTTACACCTCTTAAGCATGCAAAGCATTATATTTACATTTCCATCTTGGTGTCTAAAGACAATGCCACTGAAAGGAGAATTTCTACCGCCCCCCGTGTCAGTACCCAGCACTTTAAGCTACTTGCCTTGTGGGGAGTTACTCTTTTGACACCACAAGGATTAAATTACTATTCACTTT
>NW_010234206.1:10242-14676 GCF_000690775.1 Eurypyga helias | reverse complement strand
TAATAATAAAATTATTAAAAATAAATGTAGAACTGGGTCTTGGTATGGATCCTGAGTATAATTAAGGTCTGATACAGTGTTCAAGGAACCTAGGGATATGCATGTTCTTGCGGATCAAGAGAGGAAGGGTACACACTTGCCTGCTAGTGAATTTCAGCGTGGATCAGCTGGTGAGGACTAATGTATTTGTGCTTTGTTACTCAAGCTACTTTGAATGCTGTTGGTGTTTATGTGGGTACCATTAAATATAATGGTGTCCACTTCAGTGGATTTTTTTGGCCTGCTTTGTGTGTTGTGTGCATGTTTGTGTGTCACTGTGTGTGTTTGTAACAGCAGCTGTAGAATGTATGCTCAGCCTTTCTACTTTCTGGACCTACAAATAGCAACAGCAACAAACACTGCAAGAAATACGCTTAGTATTAAAGTCTTCTGGATTCCGTTTCGTTCAATACATATATGATGGCAGTAAGAGGCATTATAAACTTACACGTTTCCAAATGTTGAACATGACGTGGACAATAGTCTTTGCTACTGTGCTGTGCTTCAACACTCTCCTGACTTAGGACAAAAAGGTCTGTATTGTCCTCGGAGTCACTGCTCTCTCAGGGCAATGATTTTTTCTGTGTTTTTACCACTTTTGCCTACATTTATTTTCTACAAAAAATAATGGGAAGGAAATGTAAGGCACCTTATTTTGTTTGTTCCTACTGAAAAGGCTGACTTCACCTATCCATCTACAATACTGTGTAACAGTAATAAATAAATGGACTCAACATTCTTTATTCCCTCTCTTCCACATCTCCCCATGGAAAAAAAGGCAACATGTTTTAGTAAAAAATTTTTGAGTCAAAGACAACCTGTTTGTTCTTGAACTTCTACCCATTGACTACAGAGTAAGTCAATAGATTTTAAACAAGAGATTTGTTTTGTGAAGAGTAGCAGCACATGTTTACATAGATCATGGAAAAGATCCAATTGTTAAAGCCCTTCAGCATCATTCCAGACTTTGATCTTTCCTCCCTTATTTACATGCATTCATTAACAATTACACTGTATTTTGCTTTCTGTGAAAAGAACACTTTATTGTAGGCTTCCTTACTTATTTCTAGCCGTCCTGAAGGGTTGTCTCAGGTAAAGTATGAAGTACTCTGAACTCCCATTGGAGTATCTTAGACACACTAAGTGTCTTGCAAGATACATTTATAAATGAGCAATCTTTTCTACACAATAGAAAGCATGGGATTTAAGTGTTCTGTTTTTCATCGCTAATTTTTTTTTTTTCAACTGCACTTTCCCCTGGTACTCGATTTATTTTGTACTTTATTTACTTGACTTAATCATTTTTAGCAGCGATTATGAAAACTCTCTTGTCCTTGCATCTTATCATCTGATCTTCCATTTTTCTATTTTCTTTAGTTCAGTGTTAGCAGATCAAATGAGAGGCTTTTCCTCTTGGAGATACCTACAGTATTTTCCTCTTTATTTTAACACAATATTCTATCAACTCTGTTATGAAATCTTTTTATCTTTTGTTTGCTGGAAACAGAATGCTTCAGAGTAGCTTGCTTTGTAATTGAATAGAAATCTCCTGCCATCCACCTCTTAAATGTGAAGTTTCTCTTATTGTTCATTTTCCATTGAAACTCTTATTTGTCACCAAGTCTTTATATCATCAATTTCAGAGAGGTTTTGTCTGCAAAAGTCAGATGAGCAAAACAAGCCAGTTTGTTTAAGCTTGAATTAATTTTTTATGCTAACTCTAATTTGTAAAACTGATTTGTATATAATTCTAAATAATTGTTGATGATTTTTTAACAGTTTTTTATCTGGTAAAGGTATTGCTGTTCATCTTCACTTCTCCTGTGTTCATCTTCCTCCTGCTGTTCATCTTCCTCCTCCTCCTCCTTCACTGTAGTTATGAGTTGACCCCAGCCAAAAACCAGTGTGGAATATGCCATTGTCCAATTCGGGTCGACTATCCAAGCTGTGTACCTTTCAACTTCTTCCTTACCCTCAGCCTACTCACTTTGGATGCAAAAGTGGAAAAACCTTTGATGCTGTGCAAGCATTGTCTAAAAATAATCAAAACACCGGTGTGTGACCAACACCTATCAAAATGTCACTGACCACCCTGTTCTGGCAAGTAGGTTTGTCTTTCCAATTAGCTTTCTGACTGATACTAATTATTTCAAGGACTTTCGCTTGCATCAGTCTCCACAAAAGTCCTTCAGGGACCAAAGGGAAGTTAACTCCCTCTCTTGTCTGTGCGGTGCAGCTCTGTGTGTCTGTGCCCTACTGGTGTCAGTAACCTTCTGTTTTCTACTGTACCATGTTGCTTATAGAACTCTCAATCCTTCAGAGCATTATTCCACCTCATCTTGAATTATGCCACTTTCTCGTTTCCATACAAGTTAAATTGCTTCCTGAGCCAGAGTAATTTCCCCCTCCTAGAAGAAGTTTCGTAATTCGTTTTGATAACTTTGGTAAAGTTATTCATTGTAGGCATGAGTCTTATCAGTGAAAGAGTAGCCAGCCTTGCGCTGGACCTTCATAATCCTGCAGTACAGCAAGCAGAAAATATGTTATTGCTGCTCCTAGCTGAGTTCATATGGAAGCTCACAAGGTGTGCTCACTTATTTTGGTCTCCTGGGAGGGCTATAACCTCCAGCAGAGGAGTGGCATTGAATAAATGAATAAGCTTATTTCTTTAACCTCATCTGTTAGATTCAGAAGAGAAAGACTAAGAGTAGTCATAAATTATAAACTGCCTTGGATAATGATAGTGTTTAGCACCTTGCACAAAAGGCTCTGAGACTTCTCAGCATCTTCACAATAAATGTCTTAATAAATGCCTGAACTTTGACTTCCTGTATAGATTCTATTTTAAGCAGGGAGTGAAGTGTTAAGTCTCTGTGTTTCCTGATCTTTTCACTATTTTCACTTTTTCACTTTTGCCCTTTTTTTCTTTTGCTACTATGTTAGAAGCTCTGTTATCAGGTCAAAAAACCAGGTGCATTTAAAACTGTAAGCAGGGTGTATATCTAGAGATGTGCTGAGGAGGGCATTGTAGGAGCAGTAGCACCTCTGTCTTAAGACGAGCCTGCCATTGCTGTAACTTTATGCTAGCTGATTCATGGAGCAGCATTACAGGTTATGGCAGTCAGTAAATAACCTGTCAGACTTCTACTGCTTCCCTTACCCAATTCAAAGGATTCATCAATCTCTGCATCTATTTGTGCTGCGCATCTGGATTGCTTATTGATGATCTGGATCATGTTCATCAGTTTCTTGCTCATTTAATGCCTCTATAATCACCTCAAGCCTGTGTAAACCTTTTCAGAATCACTGAGGTATAAAATAACTTCCCTTTGCTGTTCAAGGTGCCACTCGGTGCATTCTGACTATGCATTAAACAGTATTATAGTCAAGTATAAGTTCACCTTCCTTCCCCTTCTAGAAGCATTTTTATTAAAGAGCAGTAAATACCCCTATCTGAAAAGACACACACATGCATATGCACATACACTCACACAAAAAGCAAAAGGACCCCCTCCCATGTATACACTTCTCAGTCAGAGAGAATTTTTAAATTTTAGCTTTGACAGAATACAAAAACATTTTTTAAGACAGTAGGCATTTAAAACATTGTTTTTAGGAATAGGGATAATACCATTATTCTTTGCTTGTTCAATTTTTCTATGAATTGTTAACTAAAAAAGAGGCAGCGGTAGTGCTGATTGATTTTTTAGGCCTTCTCACAGTACTATTTCCTCCAAAAACTCAACATCCAGGAGAATTTAAACAATTTTTCTGTGACAATTTAATGTAACACCATATGGGTTATAAAAACAAACTCATACTATTTTCTCTTTTTTGTTGTAAAAGGAAAAGACATACCGCACTGAGAGATGCCATAAACAGAGGAGAGAAAAATATGTGAGTGTTTTTCCTGGAGAGCACCTTCATAAGAACAGCATTCATGCCATCAGCTGTTCCTCTGGTTTCCCCAGGATATAGTCAACCTCCAGCAGAGACTCCTATAAATCTGGAAAGGCAGAAGAGCCAGGCATTCCATGAAGTCCATTAAGAACTTCACTGTGATCAATCTATTTTGTGTGGAGTGTGGCTGGATACTTGCTGGTACAAAACCCTAAGATCTATATCTAAGCAAACTGATAGTGCTTACTTAATGTGTTTCTCTCCTCTATGCTCACTGCAGGAGATTTACCTTCCTGCAAAAAAGCCAATGTTGGTGAAAGTGAAGACTTGATAATCTTCTTTCGTGTGCTGCTTCGTAGTTAACATGAAAAAAGTAATTGCAACTACTTCCACATTATATAGTTTTTTTTTTATTCTGCCCCCAGACCTTTGTGTTCCAGACATAGATATTTATTATAAATTAATTTCTAAAGGAAAGCTATGGCTGCCTAATAT
>NW_010234206.1:0-10230 GCF_000690775.1 Eurypyga helias | reverse complement strand
AGCTCAGCCAGATATTGAGTGCAACAGCTATGTCTTTATTATTAAATCTGAACTAAAAAAAAAAAATCTATATAAATGCAGCCTTCAGTTTTCCAGAGATTTTTGTAGCTTTTTTTTTTTTTTAATTCGAAATCTTACTGAAATAAGAGGATTCTTCATGAAACTGTGAATGATACAGATTTACCCACTGGAATTACATCAGAACTACATTTTTTGGCTTGTGTTTAATTTGAAAAATACACTTGCAGAACTGAATTTTGATATTAGCATATAGATGGCATTGAATAGCAAGTCAATACTGACTGATAAAGCAGATATATTGCTGATTGTTTTATTTTAGATTAGTTCTAAATTCTCTCATGGAGAATATAAAAACTGTAAGGGAGTATTTCAATTTTCCATTTCATTTAAACTGAGAAAAAGTAATCATTTGAGGAAAACTAATAAAAGGCCCCCGTTAGAATATGATTGACATGTGGCTAAAGTGTGTTTCAGTTATAAAGACAGTCCAGTACTAATACGACAACATTGGCTAACTTGCTACCTTTAGCCCTCCCTTGCTCACACATAATTGATTTTAAAACAGTATCCAAAAGAGAAAAGAATGTTGTGCTATGTCTGTATGTATTTTTCATGTGTTCTACTCTCTTGGTTAGGAAGCATTGGAAATTAAATGACAGTGTATCCTAAGTCAACTATAACAAGTTATTTATTTATTTTCCATTATATTAAAAAAGCCAAATCAAACAAGCAAAACCTTCATAATACCACTGTGAAGATAAAATGGTTTATTTGAGTATACTTCCTAATAGGTAAAAATGTGAGAGATGGAGTGAGATAATTTGATGATCTGTGTGAACCAACTTTTAAGCTTAATGCAGTTCTGGAGACAGTAGGAGGATTCAGATGTTCCTTGTTATTAGGGTAAAGTATACTAATAATTTTCTTTGTTTATCTGCATGAACAGCTATTATTCTCTGAGTCAGAACATGTGGAGTCAAATCCCAGGAAAGTAAATATTTATAGTTGTAATTTTGTTATCAACTTAGGGGGTAGGATTTTTCTCATACAAACTTCAGTGTCTTTTTATCATCAATAAAGAGAAGCAGTCATATCATGCAGGATCGTCCTTATCCTAAGCTAAGCACCACACAGCCACTCACTCACTCCCCCTCCCCAGTGGCATGAGGGAGAGAATTGCAAGAGTAAAAATGAAAAAAATTCATGGGCTGACATAAGGAGAATTTAACAGGTAAAGCAAAAGCTGCATGCAATGCAGAACAAGTAATTCATTCACTACTTCCCATGGCAGACAAGTGTTCAGTCATCTCCAGGAAAGCAGGTCTCCATCATGCATGACAGTTATTTGGGAAGACAAAACCGTAACTCCAATCGTTCCTCCCTTCCTTCTTCTTCACTAAGCCTCATATATGATGATCATTACATCATATGGTATGGAATAAGAAAGATAGGGAACTACTGGAAAGAGTCCAGTGGAGGGCTAGGAAGACGACCACTGGCATGGAACACCTCTATAAGGAAAGGCTGGGAGAGCTGGGTCTGTTTAGCCTGGAGAAGACTGAGAGGGGATCTTAACAGTGCTTAGAAATATCTAAAGGGCAGTTGTCAAGAGGATGAGGCCAGACTGTTTTCTGGTGTCCAGTGACAAAACAAGGGGCAAGAGGCACAAAGTGGAACACAGGAAATTCCATCTCAACATGAGGGAACTTCTTTACTTTGCGGGTTCCAGAGCACTGGAACAGGCTGCACGGAGAGGCTGTGGATTCTTCTTCTCTATGGATATTCAAAACCTGCCTGGACATATTCCTGACCAACCTGCTGTAGATGAACCTATTTTGGCAAGGGTATTGGACCAGATGACCTCTAAAGGTCCCTTCCAATCTCTAGCATTCTGTAATTCTGTGATATCCCTTTGGTCAGTTGGGGTTAGACAATTTCTTTGTACCTCCGGCCTACTCAGTAGTGGGGTGGTGTGAGGAGCAGAAAAGGCCTTCGCTCTGTGTAAACACTGCTCAGCAATAGTGAAAACAGCCTGGAATTATCAACACCGTTTTCAGCACATGTCCAAAACATTGCCAGCACTAGGTACTATGAAGAAAATTAGCTCTATCCCAGCCAAAAACAGCACAGAAGGGCCAGAGGAATGGCAGTATAATGCAATGTGCAGTTCAGTGCAATGGCAATGCAAACAGACCCATGGGTGATTAGTTCAGAGGCAAATGACCACACCACAGATATCCAAAAAAGCTAAGATAAATCCCATGCAATCTGTCATTATAAATCACTATCTCAGCTTCTACATATCATTAAAGACTCTCCAGAAATAAAAGATTTAAAAATTAGATTTTAAAAATTTATTTCCTACTGCTCATTGGCATTTTAAAAAGCTAACATCACTGAAATGAACAGTAAAGCCCTAATTTCTTCCTCTGGACTACAATTTAAACCTGAATTGTGACATAATTGTAACATTACAGTAATGGAAACAAATAGATGCATAGGCTTTGTTTCTGTTCTATTCCTTTCCTATCATTATGGATATGTCTACATTATAAAACAAAGTAGCTCTTCAGAAGACTTAAAACCCCTAGTCCAATGCATCAATTTCAACTCAGCCATGGGCTCCAAACTCAAGTGAACTAATAAGTTTTTTTCAAAACAAAACCTAATGGGGGGTCTCAATCTGGCTAATGACATTTGCCCAAGTCTGCATCAAAAGAGACTATGGAAGGGCTTTGGTTCTCTCCAATTCTTACAGTTCAGGAACACCCTCTCTGCACCTAGGTAGTGAACTAACAAATACCAAAAGGGGTGCCATGGACAACTCCTGGTGTAGATGCATTTAGCAGTGGAGACATTACCTGTGAAAAACACTAGGCTTAACACAGTCTATCAGAAAGATAATCTAGGTACAATTAACTCTGAATCAAGACAGAATTAGTCTCAGCTAGCTTTGACCATCTACATTTGAGCTATTTGCCTAGAAACCCTTGAAAGTCAATGGAGAAAAACAAACATAGGATACAAATCAACTGACCTTTTTAGGCTCTTGCCTTTAGAAGAAATGAGATGAACTGTAATGTGTAATAATAATATGTATAATATAATGTATAATTTATTATAACTGCTTTTCTCTAATGATTGTTCAGGCAAATAGTCCAGATGTAGAAATCTACATTCCATATGTCTGAAGTGAGGAGAGAGGCATTTTTAAAATGTCTGTTCTACATGCTTTAAAATTCACACTTCTGGATACTTCTTTACAGTCCATCATGGATGTGTATGCATCAGTTATGATCCAAAGGTGATTCATGAGATATAGATTCCTTAAAACTTTGTTTTAAAAGCAACATGTGGTATTCATAGGAATGCTTTATTATGTGCTCTTAGGTATGTCATTTTGGATTTGGTTTCTTCTGAATTGTTTTCTTGTTATGTTTTCTTACAGTTATTTCATGACAGCAGTCTATAAAAATTAAGTAGATTATTTTAACTCATGGTTATTTGTCAATTGTTATGCGTATTTGTGTGTGGGAATGAAAGTGTTTTTCTAATGGGTATGCAGGTGTTAATCAAGAAAACTGCCTGCTGTCATTATGCTTGAATACTTTACAGAGAGCTCCTTCAATTCCCTGAAACATTTTTGGGTAACTCAAAATCTGAGGAAAGATTAAACACATTTTTACAAAGCAGCTATGGGACAAGATCACCTTATTTGCTGCTCAGAAAGAACTGAAATGCACATTTGCACAATGATTAATAACTTCTTTTTGCTAGCTCAAGATTTCAAGTCTTGTCCATGTCAAATTAGCATGCAGTTCAGAAAAGACTGCTGTTGCTATTGACCTAAAGAAACCATTATTAGCAATAACAAAGATTCAGTCATACATTTGCCAGTTATTTGGAAAAGACCCCTGTGTGTATTAGGGATTCTCTGGCTTTTGAAGAAGCTCTTCTTGTAAGCTTTGCAATCAGACCAGGCAGCCTGGGGCTTTATCCATCTGGGTCTTAAAAATGCCGAGGGAGGAAGATGGACACAACCTCTTTGAGCAGCCAGCTCTGTTTCTAAAATTACCCTCATGATGAAAAATTTCATATTTATATCCAGTCTGGATTTCTCACACTTTGGGCCATATCCATTATCTCTTGTCCTTCTGCCATGCACCTCTGTGACGAGTCTGGCTCTGTCTTTGCAGTAACCTCCCTGCAGGTACCCAGAGACTGCTGTTACGTACCCATCAGCTATCTTTTTAAAGCTGCATAAGCCTCACTCCCTCAGCTTTTCCTCACATGCCAAGTCCTCCAAGCACTGATCATTTTGGTGACCCTTCACTGAACTCACTCAGCTTATGCACATCTTCCTTGTTTTGAGGATCTAAAACTAGGCACAATATTCTACACACAATCTTAAAAGTGTTAATTAAAGAAAAAATATATTTCTGTCATCTAGCTATGATTACATTCATACAGCTCAGGAGGCTCTTGGTCTTCCTCACTGCCAGGATGCACTGCTGCTTTACATTCAGCTGGCTGTTCCCCAGGGATCCCAGGTCCTTTCTGCAGAGCTTCTCCCCAGACACTCAATCTCCAGCCTATCCCTGCAAGGTATTCCTCCTTTCTAGGTAGAGGACTTTACATTATTCCTTGCTGGATTTCATAAAGTCCCTGACAGCCCACAACTGCTGCCCATCCAGGTGTTTCTGAATGACAGCCCCAATACTCTGAGTGCATTAATTGTACGTTCTAGGTCGGTATCTCTTGCAGACTTTACAAGTATGTATATTAATACTGTGGATTTGTATTTCTGTTCAGATTAATTTTGTACTTGTACACTACTGTACTCAATTAGCTGTCTACAAGTCCCAGGCTAACCTGATCCTTTTGCAGTTGCTGTTGGAAGATACTGAGCTTCCTTACCTGCCTGGAGTCAGTCAGCTGGGGTAAAAAGAGTCTGAGAAGAATTAAGATCTTCCTCTGATGTCTATTGCTGAGACCAGAATGTATGATAGGAAGTCCTAGGAACACTTACAGGACATGACTGTAGACTCAGTCTGCATATGAATAAATTCTGAATTATTAAAAATATTTCATATCTTTATTAAAAAAATGGAGAACAACAAAGTGGAGGGACAGATATTCCCCATTTTCATGTCTTTCTCTGTAACATTATTATATACAAATGGATCCTCAGATCTCTAAACCATTTCTATTTTTCACCTCTCTCCCACAGCTCTGATGGAGGATCAAGGGAAAAAGAATTGTTTAGAGAGAGGAAAGGAAATGATGAAATTATGTATAGGGAACAAAATGATTAGTGACCACTTGCTGGTTAGTCTGCAGTTGAGGTAATACGTCTCAGTAACTTATTGGCAGTGGAGAAGCTAACATTTGAAACATGGGTATATTGAGAAAGTGACAAATTTTTAACAAAAAGACAATTTCAGTATCCCAAAGTGCTAAAATCACAGATTTCCAAATGATGGTTCATGTCCTCAATATATCAATCTTTAGTCTAACCTCAGAAGACACTAGAAAATGTCAAGAAAAGAGCCAAGACAACCATAATTTTCCCTTTTTATAAACAATACACCAGGAGACCCGCAGCATGTATCCCCTTCCCTTTACTCATGAACAGGGTAGGATAGTATCTCAACTTTTCATAAACCTGCATACACAATTGTGCTATTTTATTATTAGAATCATGATGGACCTGTCCCTTGTGCAAATATAGAAAGCCGGGCTGGCATATTGCACCCTGCCTTGCTCTGTGGATTTAGATAAAATATTGCCTGTATGACTTCCATAGTTTGAGAATCTTTTATTGATCCTGTTTTTTTTTTTTTTCTCCCCTCCACCCCCAATTCAGGGGCACAGGAGTCTCTTGCTCCCTTTCTGCTTCCAGCCACCAGAGGGTCTTCCATGTCTTGATAAGTCACAGAAACACCAAACACTTCAGAGACATGATTAATGGCAATAGCTACTTTGGTTGATGGATTTTGATCCCCCAGCAGAAATCTGGCATCAATCATGTGCCTGAATTTCTCTCTGCTGCTAGATGATTTAGTATCCCATGTCCAATGCTCTACAACTTCCATTTGGAGCTGAACAATTTTGCTGTCACCTTAGAAGTGTAGCATTAATTTCCACTCTGCTTTAGATTTCAAGGTGTTGACAAGTCACTGCTTTTGGGACACACTACCAAGGGGTTCATTAGAACTCTTACGATAGGGAAGACACTCCATTAATTACACTTTCTCCAGCCATGTATACTTCCCCTATTCCCCCCAATTAAAACAAAGAAGTATTTCTGTATTATTTCAGAGGTCTGTGGACCTGTTTAATATTTTGGAAAGATTTTGGTAATGATGGGGTAAATTCAATGTCATCTAGCACCAAGATGGACCCACTTCTGGCCATGTCCAAGCCAATCAGCAACAGTGGTAGTGCCTGTGTGATAACATGTTTAAAAAGGGGGATAAAAAAACAGAGAAGAGAAACTGCAGCCACAGAGAGTGAGATGTGAGAGGAACGGCCCTTCAGACACCAAGGTCAGTGAAGAAGGAGGGGGAGGAGGCTCTACAAATATTGGAGCAGAGATTCCCCTGCAACCTGTGGTGCAGACCATGGTGAGGCAGGCTGTGCCCTGCAGCCCTGGAGGTCCATGGTGGAGCAGAGATCCTATGCAGCCCATGGAGGAC
The DNA here is from genome assembly GCF_000690775.1 of Eurypyga helias. Classification (NCBI taxonomy): domain Eukaryota; kingdom Metazoa; phylum Chordata; class Aves; order Eurypygiformes; family Eurypygidae; genus Eurypyga; species Eurypyga helias. The sequence continues at coordinate 3,511 of NW_010234206.1, read as the reverse complement.
TCCACACCAGAGCAGGTGGATGCCTGAAAGGGTCTGTGACCCCATGGAAGTCTGCACTGGAGCAGGCTCTTGACAGGACCTGTGGACCCTTGGAGAGAGGATCCCATGATTGAACAGGTTTGTTGACAGGACTTGTGACTCCAAGGGAAACCCACACTGGAGTAGTATGCTCCTGAAGGATTGCACCCTGTGGAAGGGACCCATGATGGATTCGTCCATGCAAAACTGGAGCCTGTGGGAGGGACCCCATACTGGAGCAGGGGAAAAGTGTGAGGAGTTCTCCCTCTGAGGAGGAAGGAGCAGCAGAGACAACGTGCGATGAACTGACCGCAACTCCTATTCCCCATCCCCTTGTGCCAGTCATGAGGGAGTAGGTAGAGAAAAGCAGGAGTGAAGTTGATCCCAGGAAGAAGGAAGAAGTGGGGGAAAGGTGGTTTAAGATCATGTTTTAGTTGTCTGTTTACTCTGATTTGATTGGTGATAAATTAAATTATTTTTCCCCAAACTGAGTTTGTTTTCCCTGTGATGGTAATTGGTGAATGATCTCTCCATGTCCTTACCTTGAACCACAAGCTCTGCCTTCTAATTTTCTCCCCCATGTCCAGCTGAGAAAGAGGAGTGATAGCGTAGCTTTGGTGGGGCCCTGCAGTCCAGCCAGGGTCAACCTACCACAATTTCCTTGCTATTTGTGGATGAAAAATTGTGTGATGTTATAAAATTTCTGAACTTCAGAATTATTGCTGAACTTCTATTTTTCCACATTGAGATGAAGATATAAAAGCTGCAAAAGATTAAATCACTTAAACATTTGAAATCCAAAGCATACGATCAGCAGTAGATAGGTCCAAACATTTTACAATTATATTAATATGATTACTGAAAGTGTTAAGTAGTCCTCCAACTAACATTAATATTATACTAGTAAAGTTAATTAACCAAGTAATTATATGTTGTAATAAGCTGGTAATATAAAATACTAGAACCAAATGAAAAGCATGTGAAAGAAAACAGAAGTTAAGGAAAAAAATGCACAGCAGACCTCCAGTAAGGGTCTTGCGAACATTAGCAAAATTCATTGTTTTAATATGTCTGTGAATTGTGATGCAGATACAGAGAATTAAGCATGAAGTGGTTTTGACCAAGGTCACAGAACGTGTGTATGGGAACTGAGGTCAGGAATTATGAGACTGAGTTCAACAGTTTACAAAATTGCTTTTCTGTCTGTAATTTTCAGAATGCACAAATAATAAGTTACATCCTGGCAATATTACAGTTCATCCAAATCAATTCGATATGGTGACCATTGGAAAAACATATATTAATATTTCCTTTCTGTCAAGTGAAATGTCTTACACCTCCAACCCTGAATCCAGTAAATATTACTGAGATAGCTAATGTCTTCTACTCCTGGTTCAATTGATAAATTAGTGCCAGTCTAAACCAAGAATCCTTTCCTCCCTGTGACTTTATTATCAATGTTTTCATTAGAAAGAAAGACTGAAAGAAGAGCTGGTCAAGATTCTAATTTGTTAAGCCTGATAAAGAGGATTTTTTCTCAATGATAAATTGCTTTTATGATTTCCACACATAACTTCTAATATAGCACAAATTATTTAAGATTTATTTTAAAATCTTTTAAAGGAAATCTTCTAATTACATTTTACTTGCACCCCATTTCTAGCTGCCCAAACATACACATAGAATACCTGCTTTCCCAAGCATGCTCATGTACATTTATTTCTTAGCATGTTTAAATAATCAGCTGTCTGACTTTCACTAAGAACTGTGAATCTGCAGACCACTGTGCTTAAGTTTCCTAGTTTGCTAACATTATATAAAACTCATTCTATCCGGTTTGTTATTGGGTTCCCAGCATAAGGCAATGTTTACAGGAGGAACCAGATCTCTAAGTGGATATTTGGTCACCATTCAGATGGAAAAAAGAGTTTCTGTTGTTACCATCTTTGCAATGGCAACTTCAGCTGGGTTGTGTTAGAATTCCAGAACCATTATGTTGCTGAATTCTTATATCCTATGATCTGACCTGACCTCTCTAGGACATGGAGGATCCTTCGCTGTTGACTAGATTAACATGTATAGAAAACATATCCTAACCATTTTAACTACATACTGTCTCACATTATTATCTTTGTATCTGCAGGAAGAGTTTCCATTGACTATTTACAAGCATCTTGTTATGCAAAATTTGATAAACTTTGCAGCAGGAAACAGACCAGGGAGTGTCTGGTAAGAATGGCCAGATTCTCAACCTATGATTAATCAATGCACTGAGGAAAACAAATCGGTCGATACACAATGGAAGCTGCCTGCTGGAAGCCTCCAGGGAATTCCAGAGCTCCCACCTGAGAGCTTCAGCACTGATTACTCAAATACTATACTGTGAAAGGTACGAGGAGTTCTCTCTATCATTCACATCCTTTGTCTCAAACCTATCACTGTCTCATCTATGCACTGGCTAAGAGAGTTGCCAGACTACCACAAGGAATAGAGATTAAGTGCACTGAGTATTTTCACAGGCACAGCTGTGATTACAACACACCTGTAACTGTAGGAGAGACCTGTTTTACAGTGATTACTCATAGATTAAGTTTCATAGCAGTTGTCACCAGAACTAATTTTCTTGCAGTGTGTGAATTGATCTTTAGGCCAGAGTTAGCAGTCTGAGTTTGGTGCTACACCTGTAGGGAGTAATTTGGAGGAACTCACAACTAATAATAACTTTTAAAAATACCACCTTTCCCCACGGCCCCCACCCCTGACATAGCTACCAAAGTTTGCCTGTTTAGTGGACATGTTATTTATCTATTTATATCTGTCTGTTCTCTCAGTGTTGAACCATAGAATCATGGAATGGGTTGGAAGCGACCTTAAAGATCATCTAGTTCCAACCCCCCTGCCATGGGCAGGGACACCTTCCACTAGACCAGGTTGCTCAAAGCCTCATCCAGCCTGGCCCTGAACACTTCCAGGGATGGGGAAATGCAAGCCTTTTGGTACAGACTGTGTCATGCTTTGAACAGCCGCACCTATGTGTCCTAGTCCCAGGCAGCGATGAGCTGCTCTCCTAGGGCCAGTCTATAATATTTGGTTTCACCCCATAATACATGAAGCTGAGTGGTTGGTGTCACCCCAGTACCAGCGGCACTGCCAGCCAGCGGGGCAGGGCTGGGGGGAGGGGTTGCAAGGAGGGTGCAACCCCGAAGGTGTGGGAGGGTTGGCTTGAAGGTTCCAGCCAGGAGTGCAGTGTGGTCTTTGTTCGGACCTCGGGTGATTAGCAGAGAAAGAGCCTCTTTTGTCAAGCAGGTTGATCTAGGAGTCCGGGTTTGAAAGTTTTTTTTTCCTCTCCCTTCTCTCAGATCCCAGGATGATTGAGGTAGGTTTTCAGGTTTTATTTCTCTGTTTTTAATCTATTTATTTATTTATTGCTTGTTTGTTCGGTTTTTTTCTTTCTTTCTTTTGCGTTTGGGTTTTTTGTTTGGTGGGGGTTTTT
>NW_010234205.1:75724-81079 GCF_000690775.1 Eurypyga helias | reverse complement strand
CCGATTCTTCCCCTCCACTGGAGAGAAAGGAGGTGAACAAAGCTAAGCATGTCTGAAAACATGGTTAATGGTCCAGTTTCTGTCTCATATGCGAATGTCACAAAAAAGAGGCAGAAAGAAGGAAGGTTCACCCTTAGGTTTTTTTTCTTATACACAAATTCACCATATAATGTCTCAAATCATATTCCAGAGAAGAGGCATTTCTTATCTTACACCTCCTTGTGCGAACAGCCAAAACATTAGTCAAGATGGAAAACCAGTAAAACTGCTTTAGCATACATTCTTCGCACTCTTTATTCAAATGATGATCTTAAAATTCTGGGGGAAAGGGATATTTTGTCACATAGATATAAGAAGTACATAGGCTGTTCATTCACCCATCTTCCAGTATCAGGACTCAAATTCAGTGGTGGTAGCAACCATTTAAATTATCTAATTTCATACTCCGTGTACGCACAAAGGAAATTAAAAATCTTTTTTATAAATATCAGTTTCCAACCTCCCTATTTCTTCATTCTCCTATATATTCCATCTTCTGGTTTTGGGGACTTGAGAAAGCCTTTGAGAACACAGAGTGACTCAGCACTTCCTAACGGTCCAACAAAGCCCTTTTTTTGCTTCTGTGTTTCAAATTTATACTTCTGGCATAAAGTCATTACAGTCTGAAGATCCAATTAAGGAAGAATTAGCAAAATTTCTACATGCTGCCATGGTACAGAATGAGGCAGGGAGTTGACATCTACAATAATGCCAGCGCTTAGTCACTTGTTCCCGTTACCAGTGAACTTGACCTAGAGCTCATGGAAATCAATGGGGACAGCTCCAATAAGTCAGTTACTGTTATGAGAGTTGGAATTACTCTTCCAGGTACTTTTTCCGACTCTGCTGCTTCTCATTCACAGACATACTTAATGAGCATGTTGAAGAGCTGGTTATTTTCCAAGAGAACTGTGGTTGCCTTGACCTCCACATGCACCGTACTTGGGCTATTTATTTTCTTTGCTTTTTTAAAAACAACAACAACCCAAAAAGCCCAAGAAAGCTTTCAACCAATGGTACAGAAGCCTTAATTACATTTCTGCAGTTCAAGATGGGGAATGAAGCTTCACTTATTCCCAGGAATTGCTCTGGCTTTGTCTACATCTGGCTACAGGCAGTAAGAAGGGGATAGACTGAACAAAGTGTTTCCCTGGAACAGACTTCTGTAGACACTGTAACACAAGGGAAATGTTATAGCTAGCACGCCTTTAGAACAGAATAGGCCTCAACTGCAGGTTTATAACTACTCCCCTAGTCCAAATTTGTAGGGATAGGTACATTCCTGTGGTGAGAGGGCATGACCTAACCAGAAGCTATCTTCCGACGATAAGGTACCAAGCAGTTGCTCTCAACAGAAGCAGCTTTGCAAGCCGTGGAAGCCCAGTGAGGCACAACTTCTCTGCTATGAGCAGATGCCTGGCATCTGATGAGAGCTGCTAGGGACTGAGAAGCAGAAACTACTCACTGCACCCAGGCTCAAAGCGACGCTATTCTGGGCCTGCTTTGTACTTGGACGGGGATCACCCAGATCGGTGAAGGTGCAGTAAGCACACGGCACAAAGCTCTCTCAAACAGAGATCACAAAAACTGATGTACCTGAAAGACCATTTGGTACTAGAATTGATACTGAACCAGACAGGAAAAGGCAACCGGGCCAAGGCTGAATCTGGACCAGAAACACAATTTTCTTCATGTATATTTTTAAATTCTCAGACTCTAGGGATCAGAATAACTTCTCAGCATCCAAAAAGGACCAAATTCTACTCATTGCATTCAGTGGAGTCCTGCCCCCGAGTACCTGTACAACAGCCAGGTTGGAAAATCTGTATAAAACTAGTGTGTCACAGTAAATTTCTACTGTATTTTTAATGGGGACAAATTCTGTCACTGCCACAACAGTCCCCTTCCACTGAAAAGGTACCAGTTCAGGCCCCAACACTGGTCTGCTGTTCCTATCTTGCAGAAAAGCATACCCAGTGGCCAGTCCTTGTCTTGGAGGAAGACCTCATCTGCCTTAAGGAAAGTGCCCTCAATGCTAGGCACCAAACAGTATGTTTCTCAAAGGTTTCTTGCAGCAATGCCTTATTAATGACAGAATAGCTGAAAAGGCCAGCTTGGAAGTTTCACTTAATGACATGGTCTCTACTGTGATGCTCATTATTGGGCCACTTGCTTCAGCTACTGGTGGATGCAGCATATCATGTAGCAGAAACTGCCCCTTAGTGATTACTCACCCATCAGACAGCTTTTCACAGAATCAGTTTGCAAGAATGTCTGGCTCAGTCTGAAAGAGTAGTTTCTTCACAGTTATTTACAAAGAGTTACTAAACTTTATTACAAACTTCAAAATACAAAATATATTAACACCACCTTAAAAATAAAATGTGATACTGTTTCTGAAGTTAAAATTCCCAATTTTCTTCAAGGTTCACTCACTTCCTGTGGTCTCTGAAAATCTTCAAAGACTGCTCTGAAAGCTAAGATCTTATAAAAAAATAATTGACCTACATCTGCACATGAGTTTTTTTAAGGCAGTGCTTTACACAGTCAGAGGTGGTTGCATGTCCTTCCTTTCAGACTACTTCCTTCAACTGTTATTTGCAATGCTGCAGTTTTAAGAGACCTGGATCAGAAGAAGGCCACGCTTGTTACACACGGTGTACACACACTCAAGAAAAAGAGACTGTCAAAAATACTTCCTGCACAAAAGCTCACTGGGACAATGCCCAGCTAAAAGTCCCCAACCGCAACAGGAAGCACGGCGCAGGCCCTGTCTCTCCTCTGGATTCCGCCTGTGTTTACCCACCTCTGCCTGAACTCCTGCTCCAGAAGGAGCAGAACTGCTGCTGTTCACCCGCAGACGTGGCCAGAAGCCACGTGCTTCAGCAGAAGGGTCTGACCAAGGGCAGAAACGGTAGCTGTCACTTTTGCACACCTACAAACTGAGAACTCACCTTCCTTTCCTACTTCATTATATAAAGGAAAAAAACCCCTCCTGAAGCACTGAAGTGAATAAAGTCCAATTTCCTGCATCTCTCAACAGACTGATATTGACAGCCAAGATACGGCAAGTTCCCAATAACGTTCTTCTGAGGTATTTAGAAATGAATCTCTCCTTCTCCTTTCAACTCCCCATCTTCTCCTGACATAAATGTCGGAGTAACTTGTAAACTGAACTCACATTGTTGATTTTTTCCTCCTTTAGTCACGGGATTCCAGGTCACCAGTTTTCACAGAGCTTGCAAGAACTCTCTCTCTCATAAATTCCTATTGGTTTCACAAGTCTCTTTTTCTGCCTGGCTAAAATAATACTAAACTACAGCATTTCCCTCACCTCTACAGAAGATGAAAAGAAGTTTCCCTGCCTTCTAATAATAGTGGTGTATTTCCACCATGCTACAGGGAAACTTCAGCATCTCAAAATTCCTGTGAGAAAGGACGGGTAAGAGCAAACAAAGCCCATCGTATTACACACGCTGAGCTCCATATAGTTTTGGCATCCAGTTTTATGCTTCCCCTACACAGAAAACCAGTTTGTCTGCAGAAGATAATCTCAGTACCGGCTTAGGAACCAGAGTAAGACAGCAAGACCTTCAGCTACCCTAGAGAAGTTTTTCAGTGACAAGGCAGTTGGTCAGAAGCCAGCTGAATTTCCAACCAGGCAGCTGCTCGCCTCTCGGGCTCCAGACTGGGATTGGTGTGTTTGTCCGATGCTTCCAAGAGGAGCCCCCTGTTTTACAAGGCCACAAAGCAAAAGGCATTTGGGAGGGGCACAGTCAAAGAAAGCGGTTTGCATGTGATTATGAACTCCACAGCTAGAGAACAAGAAAGCAGGAGATGTTGCTTTCTTCTCCCATTCTTCCGTGCCCACTCGCTCTAGCCTTGGGAGGTCCAGCGTGTGACTGTACCAGGAAGGTCTGTGACTGGCCTAGCTAGTAATCGCATTTCTGATGCCAGAAGGGTAAGTACATTGACAAAGCTGTTTTCCCCTTTTCAAAAATAGATGATATAGAGGATTTGGCGTTTGCTAATCCCCCGCAAGGGTGGGGAGGAAGGCAGAAGTGTAAAGGTAACTTCTTCCCGAAGCACAGCTGGCTGTGGAAGACAGGACCTGTGCTCCCACAACAAGAGAGACCCCTGGCCCATTGACTACGCACTCGCTTCAGTCCCAAGTTCAATCAGACCACAGCAAAGAACCATCCCCTGTCACCAATTCAAATCCCAACTGCGAATGTTGATACTGGTTTTGATTAAGGTGCATGGGACTCTTAATCAGTGTCTGCGAGCACTTTAAAACTGAGAAGAACTATAACCAAGAGCAAGGTTCGGTTACCCAGAGGCATGTTTACTCTGTACCACTTTGCTTTATGTACCTGAGGTCAAGGGTTTTTTTAAAAATATGAAGCGTGTCACATGCACAAAGTGAGTAGGAGACGCCACGATTTACAAACAGCATTGCACTTAAATAACTTACCAGCCAGAGTACCCCAGCAAGCCACACTGCCCACAGACATCCACTTCGAAGGCATCGCTTGAAATCATCAGTCTCTCCAATAAAAGCATGCTGGCTCCATATCCTATCAAACAATCCCGTTCCATCTCTCCAAGACGTAAACCACCGTCACGGGATCGACCTTCAGTGGGTTGCCTTTGAAATAAATATTTGAAAAAATGTAGGAGGTGTTCCAGAAAATACAAACACATTATACAACTCCAGGAACGCCTGTCTGTAGGAACAGTACAGGATCGACACACAACGGTGTTCTGGAAGCCAGAGTTGCTGATCTCACAACCGCGTTACCCAAGTGGAAGCAGTTCATCCCTGCTCCTGCACTAGCAATATGGCGTAGGTCTGCGAGTGGCAACTGCGGCGTCAGGACACAACTCCTTACCTCACAGAATGCAGCTGAGTAAGTGAAAACAAGGAGTATCCAAGACAATCTGGACACAGATTTGGTAGCCTTTTTTTGGTGAGACATTCATTATAGTTTGTAGCTAATGAAATGAAATGATATTCAGCAGCTAATGAATGAATCACCAAGCTAATGTTGCAGCTGAACTACAGCTAAGACTAAATTCTTGAGATAAAACCTTCTTTGAGCTGGGAGAGAATACCAAACAAAGCAGCAACAAGTAGCACGCATATTACTAACTTATTGAAATCCTACTTTTATTTTTATTTGAAGTAACATTTATCTTTGGGAGGGAGTGTGGGTTTGTTTAGATTTCCCGGTCTTGCTATCACTGATGGGGTTTGCTTGGAATCTGCTGCGGCAGGTCTCGGGCACCAACCCTCGGGCTGCGGCTCTCGGGGCC
>NW_010234205.1:57544-75608 GCF_000690775.1 Eurypyga helias | reverse complement strand
CTTATTATTAGTAGTATTTGTGTATATTACTTTAGATTTAATTAGTAAACAGTTCTTATCTCAATTTTATGGGTTTCTTTATTTCTTTTTCCTCCGATTCTTCCCCTCCACTGGATTTGTGAGAGCTGCTTTGTGGTATTTTGCTAGCCGGAGTTAAACCATGACAGAAGCATAACCAATCTTAAATGCTTGAAGTCCTAATATATTGGGAATTTTATTAAATATTTCCAGCTTAGTACATCCCCTGAAACATGACAGGAAAGAGAAAGAATTAAAAAAAAATTGTTGGTAGTCGTAAGAGGCTTCACTGCTCAGTGAAACCTAACGTGAACGTACTGTTTCTGATACCTGCAGCAGTGTAATCCACCTACAGTATCCAATGACAGATCTGTCACGTAACTTTTGGAGTAAATTTTATTTATATTATTAAAAACAATCAGATTTGATAAGCATACTACATGGTTTTGCCAACTTATTGCAACTCGGAGAAAAGGATTATAAAAGCCTTCTCCATTTAATAATCTTTTGTAACAAGTGTAAAAAAATATACCTAACTACTGACCAAAATATCTTCTGAAGATGCAAATCATATTTGTTTTTAGGGGGAAGTAGTTTCTCTTACTCTGACCACACTGGAACCTTAAAACTAATCTGCTTGTAATTCAAATTGTCCTTTTCACTCACACAACCTTCTGTTTTTCCCCAGTGTTGGGAGAATGGATAGAAGTTGTTTACATCCTGATTACACTCCCTAGGGCTCCCTCCCCAGATGATGGCACCATCACTGTGCTGACGCTGTTTTAAAGGACTAACCCTGCAGTGAATGTGGTTCCTCTCCTGAAATCCCAAGAGGCAGATTTTAGAAGTAGTCGGAGCCTCCAAGGACACAGGCATTTGCTGTGATGCTGGAAGTGCCCGAGTTCCTTTTACCAACTGATTTCTGTAGTATTAGTTAATGCACAAGCCTACTTTCAAAAGTTTCACCAGGATAGAATGACAAAATAGCTTTATAAATGTGAGCCCAAATATAATCTCAATCCAATCAAGGGAGGATAAAATCTCTTGAAAAACTATGGCTTCTCAACTCCAGCCCTGTATGAGCAGCTGAAATCCCATTTAAAAAAAAAATTTTAAAAAAATCACAAAAAACCCCCCAAACCCCAACTTGAGTCTTGAGTGTTTCACTCCCACTGTCAAAATGACCTCATTAAAAAACAAAACAAACAAAATCCTCCTTCCCTCAAAAGTAGTTTTCTAAAGTACCAAAAATTTCAACATTGAGACTTTTTTCAAAGGCCCAATCTATTTTATGCTCTCTGTGTCTACCAGATTTTTCTTCTGACTCACATGAGTTTGAAAATTCCTCATACCAAAGGTTGTTTAAAATGTTAAAACAGTATTTACAAAGCATTTGTGCTTCCCCTTTCCCGCTCTACACACATACCCTGCAGCTGTTGCCCTGGGCAACTACTTCCATTCTTTATTCTAAATACAACATTCTGAAAACAATGGCGACTCTTGAAAATAAGATTGGGAATATCATTAAAAAGAGGTATTTTTCATATATCCAAAAAAAAGTTCTTAAAATTCTTAAAAGCTAAATAAAATGCAGTGATTCTTTAAATAAAAAAAAACAAGGCCAAGTGGTCTTCATAATATTTAACTGCTGCATTTAGAAAAAAGCATAAACCAATTAACTTCTGTGTTTTTAAGCACATTAAGAATTTATTGGCATTAATTCTGCATTTTCTGGAAGGACAGTGGGTTCAGCTTTATGGCCCTACTCCTTGTTTCACGGCCAGTTGGGGGGCAAATAAGCCTACCGCCAAGAGCAGGGGGTAAGAGCAGGCCCTGTAGGTCTCTGCAGATCTCCCTTGTGCCTGCTATGGAAAACCAGTGGCTAACTGGAAATGGATCATTGGCTAAAACACTGATCTGGAAGTGGAGTATTACCTAGAAAAACACTGCTTGAAGGAAGAGGGTGTACTGTGCTCCCACAGCCCCTGAGCGTCGAGAGGAGCAACCGCCAGTGTCATCACATTACTCCCCTGCAGTATAATAGGAACTGGCACATCTGATAAGTTTAAAAGACATGCAGGTGGCAGCCCTGACAATGTCCATCAAAACAACTATGCATGCAGAAAGCTTATATTGATCTCTTGTAAGGAAAACTAAAAGCAGTTTATCTATTAAAAAGATTTAGCAGGACTAGGTATCTAGGCAACACCATATATAGAACTATGTTTTAAATTAATTGTCAACTACTCAGGGCAAAATAAATTAAGTATTGCATTTCATTTAACAAATACCAATTCAGAGGGTAAATCCTGGTGGGTTTTGACTGTGTTGACAAAGAGCGCTGCTTTGCAATTCTACAAAGTCTTGTTTTCATCAGAACAGTATCTAGAATTAGTGACATTCAAGGAACTCATGTCTTATTCCATATGGAAATACAGCTTTGCTCTGTCAGTTAAGGTGTATTTGATATATCATAAAATGCATTTCAAGACAATCACAGCCAAATTCCATGGTGGAAGCTGTTACAGGATTACTTTTAAAAGCAAAAATCAATGTTAGAGGCAATCTGCTCTCCAGGAAGTGCAATGGATGATAAAACAATAGTGAGTATGAAAGCTGGCAAAGCAGAGGCGATGGCAATAACAAGTTTAATTAGTTGAGAAGAAAAAAGAAAATTCCTAAAAGACTAGTCAAGAGGCAGCATAGATGGAACATCCACTAGCTTTCCTGAGAGTCAAAGCAAGAGCCCTAGCTACAGAGTGTGACGCTACTGACTGGAACAAAGAATGCAAAGGAAGTAAGGGGTGGGGGAAATCAGCCCACCTTCATCTTTACGTGTAAGCATTACCTTGACTTGGGACTTGGGTTTCATTTAAATTCACTCTCTCTAAACAGCTGAGAAGCTGGGGAGACAACACACAAGCAGATCAAGGGATCTGGGTAAGCCAGGAGCTGCAGTAAACCAACTGCACCCACTATTAGCCAACAGAGCGAGTTTTCATTTCCATGTGAAGCACCAGCACCACGACTAACACACTGAAGAACAGAAAACGGGGCAGACAGCCCAACATTTGGGAATGCCGTTTATGTTCGCATACGCCAGCAGCTGTGCTAGGAAATAACGGCTGTGCTACACTTGCCCTTCTTAATGTGGTTGGTGGAAAAGTCCAGTCCAGAATTACAGAAGCTTTTCACAGTTTCTCTCCCAGTTAAACCACTGGTATTTACTTCCATGGGAAGTGTGAGACAACTCAGGTTTGTCTTAGAGACAGCATGAGGTTGGAAAGCCAAAACACATAGGAAACATAGGAAAGGCGAAAGAGAAAGATACTCCTGTACGAGGTACAGCAGAGACCTGTCCCTCCGTTCTCGAACGGCACATCCCCAGGTGGAAGGGCACCTGTTAAGAGGACAGACCTGCTAACTTGTTGTGCCGTTAGGCAACAAGAGAAGCGGGTCAGCACACGTGTCAGCATGCATTAGAAGAGGCATAAAAATAAATTAAGAACTAAAGAATATGAATCATGCTTGTTACAGGGAAGAGTGAGCAGAGATAGACGTGACTTTGTGCTGGCATCTCAGAAACAGTAAAAGAGGTCAAAAAGAGGAGTACCACCATGCTGCAGGTGAGGTACAAATGGTGTACGTGACAGTCCAGAAAGACCGGCAAAAGGACATTTAGAATAAGCACTGTGGGAATATTCAAGACAAGCTGGTAATTAACTTCCTGGGAAGATCTAGCAAATAATCCTACTGTGATGGAGAGAGGTGAACTAAATGACCCACTAGAAGCCTTCTCAAAGCGAAGCCTGTGACCCTGAACTATTTCTTGTGAGCCAGGAGTATTGGCAATTTGAAACATGAGTGCAAGTAGCCACAGAGCTTGGCTTTAAGGAACAAAGTAGGTAACATCAGTGAAAACAGGATGCTCCAAATTCTCCAAACATCCACCTAATTCTCCAAACAGCCATATAAGCCCACCTCCAGAGGCTTATATGTACATTAGTCAGAGTACATTTGCCTGACTTCAACATTTGACACCAGAAGACATCAACATGGTAATGAACCTTTTTGTTGGAGAGAAAACCAAGTTCAGGCTTAGTGCAATGATGATGTCTCCAAAGGAACTGAGGACATACCTTTAACTGGGCAAATAAAATGGAGATTTATTGTGGGTCTCTGTAAATTTTGCAATTTCTTAGTGTGGAAATGCTATTCTCCTGCACGGTACTGAATGATAACAGCACATGCAACCCTAAGTTTGGTTTTAGAGTTGAATGGAAGAGTCTGCAAGGCAGTGTGCAGTATACCGACGATGCACAATATTCTAATGCTTGTCTGCACTACACCAGGGCCAACACATTTGCTTTGCCTTGACAGGTGAAGAGATGGGCCACATCAATATTAACCTGTTGAATACCAAAGGATGCTGAAATACTAAGAAATTTCTTTCTTCTACTCGTACCTGATTTTGTGAAAGTACAAATGTTAAAGAAAAAAAATTCTTCCTAAAACACCTACGATATGAGCAATCTGACAGGAAAGGGTCAGAGTTTATGTTACCAACTGCTACCAGAATTCTGAGAAGCAAACTCAGTGTTGCACCACACAGAGCATACCCAGACATTCAGAACAACATCCCACGACAGCCTACTGTGAAGGTTTTTAGTCTGTAGTGGTGTATTAACAGGTAATAGCATTTTGTGTCAAGTATCAAAAGGTGAACAAACTTTGCTTTATACCCAGTCAGCCAGCTGCGCACACCTCAATGTACACTAAAAATTTTGTGCTTAGCCTGCAACAATACCTGGTGAGCACTGCTCTGGGTCCTCGAGCTCTTGCATGCATTTTATCCAACACCATGTGCTTCAGTTTCTGGTAATACACAGGGCCAAAATAGATATATGCTTCCAAAGGCTCCCTGAAGGAATAAAAAAAGAAAACAAAAAACCAATATTCACAGTTAGCACATATTTACCTTAAGAGAGACAAGAGTGTTGTGTACAGGAAGAATTTGAAACAATCTGGGAATCATGAGTCCTAGAAAAAAATGTGGTTGGGCTTTTAGGACAATCAGTCTGAAAAGCCCACAGGAAACCCTTATAGCACCTTCCAGTACCTGAAGGGGCCAACAAGAAAGGTAGGGGAGGGGACTTTTTACAAGGGTCTGTAGTGACAGGGCAAGGGGTAAGGGGTTTAAACTGAAAGTGGCGAGGTTTAGATTAGATATCAGGAAGAAGTTCTTCCTGGAGAGGGTGGTGAGGCACTGGAACAGGTTGCCCAGAGAAGCTGTGGATGCCCCATCTCTGGAAGTGTCCAAGGCCAGGCTGGATGAGGCTTTGAGCAACCTGGTCTAGTGGAAGGTGTCCCTGCCCATGGCAGGGGGGTTGGAACTGGATGGTCTGTAAGGTCCCTTCCAACCCAGACCACCCTGTGATTCTATGAACCCTTCTGAACACAAGAGCTGTACATTTCCAGCACCACACGTTGCAGTATCCACCCTAGTGAGGAACAAGTGCACAGAAAGTTGGGAGAGGACACAGCTGGGACAGCTGACCCCAACTGACCAAAGGAATATTCCATGTGACATCATGCTCAGCAATAAAACTAGGGAGGAGGTTGGCCAGGGCTGGTGGGGCCTGGCTGGGCATTGGTCAGTTGGGTGTGAGAAATTGTTTTCATTTGCATGACTTGTCTTTCTGGGGTTTCATTACTCTGTTATTTTCCTCTAAATCACTATAGTTAATTATTATTGTTGTTGTTATTATTTCAACTATTAAACTGCTCTTATCTGAATGCACAGGTTTTACCCTTCCAATTCTCTTCCCTACTGGGGGAGGAGAGTGAGCGAGTGGCTGTGTGGTGCTTAGCTGTGGTTCAACCATGACACAAACTCAGCACTGCTACTGATTTAAAAAAATGTATGTGCAATGTAAAAACAGGCAGGAGACAACAGTATTGCACCTCCCATCCAGAGTCATTACTGACATGATGCAGTGTTATTCCAAAAGCTGCCTAGCGAAGAAAATCATAAAACTTAACTAGACATTTGGAACTTGCAAACTTCCACACTGTTGTGAAATCTGCCTTCAAATTTCATAACAAATACTAAGCATGTGAAATTTTCTTGGAAGAATAGCAGTATCCTAAAGCAAAGTCTCTAAATAGGGTACTACACAGCTGAAGTTTGGGAACAGGGGATTTTTAGAGCTAGATGATTTTATTCTCCCAAGGAAACAAGATTAATCAGATTTGTTAAAAATTACCATGATATATCAATAGGAAGTGTTTCAAACACCAGGATACCTGATATACAGGTTATGGAATATAGAGTGGGTAAGGAAAACAAAATAATTTCTCTGAAACAAAAAGAGAAACAACATATGGAACAAGTTGGCAGGAAAAGCAATTAAAATAAAAAGCATTAAAAAATACCTTACAAGAGAGACCTAAACTTGTTGCCTGAGAAGAAGGGGACTGGGAAGATAATAAAAATAGCAGGAAGGTGGGATTAAGATACGTTTTGGAAGGGCTGGCATGTGGAGCCATATGGCCTTTTCCTGTTCCTAAACTATCCTACGTTCTTTGAACTCTGTGTCTCAGAAGCCAGTCTGATCAACACAGCAGGAAGTTTGCAGATTAGAGTATTATGCCAGACTGAATCATTGTGTAGTCAAAAGAAGGAAAAAAAGAGAAAAAGAAAAAGAGCACACACAAAATATTCCCAAGGGACAGACACCTGCCAGATCTATATTTTAGTATTATTTAAGTCAATATGAAAATGTTTATCTGATTCCAAGCATATGAAAGAGTTGCTGACAACAGAAACCTGAAATTTCTTACAATCTCTCAGAAAGAAAACCTTGATTTTACTTTTTTTGTCATGCAATAGATGTTGGGAGATTTTCATATGTACTACAAGGGCCACTCACGTTGCAGCCACACAAATACTACTAATTCTTAAATGTGGAACTACATAATACTTCTATGAGAAAAAAAAGGGGAAAAAAAGAAAAAAAAAAAAAAAAAGGAAGTGCACCGTTCTTCAGCCCCTTCCCTCCACCTCAGTGCCGTTTGCAAATAAGAGAAAGTTCCTAAGTTCTGAGGCACGAGAATATTCTTCAGACATGTCTCACAGGATTTCCCCACTCCTCTGAAATGTCTAAATCCACACAGCAGACGCTTACCCAGTGATACCAGATGTGACGTAGTCCTTCCCTAGGTAGTTATAACCATGGCGAATAAGATCTTCACACACGTCCTTAACTTTACTGCCTCCAAAAGCTGTTCCGTAGTGAAATCTGCCATCAAGCACCCCAGCCTTTCCAGCCAGAAGTTCAATTAATTTTCCTACCTGTGCAAGGGAAAGCAGAGTTAACAGCCCGCTCACTAGCTCAGGTACAGAGTAAGTTTGCCAGGCAACTGTCCGAGATGGCAGCCTGGGTTATCACACACAATGGGAGGAGTGGAAGCTGCCCAAGAACAGGGAGTAGTCCCCGGGCAGGCAGACCACACTGTTCATCGCAGGTCTGGGAACACCTTTAAGGTCCAGAGTCAGGCAGCTCCATTTTTTCCAGTTGTCTGGAAAACGAGCAGGATCCAGTCTGGCCTTCCGCTCCAGAAGACAGCCTCAGAGATTGACGTGCTACAGTGCAGCAGGGGGAACAGAAGGGAAGAAGCTAACAAAAAGATCAGAGGCTGTACAAAGTAATCAGCGGAGGTCCAGTATAAAGGCCGGGCTGCAGGGCATCTAGTGGGACCCGGCAGCACAGGTGCAAGATTTGCATCAGTTCCAGGGAGGCGTGTGTAATGTGAGGAGTTATATAGGTCTGCAACTCTTCGTGAAACTCCTCTCCACCCTTCCCCTCACAGTCTGCCCCAGCCCGCTTAGTGGGCACAGGCAATAGGGAAGGAAGAGGGAGAGCAAGGAATTTTCAGACAGAAAGGGGACAAGTGAGGTATTCAGTTGCTTTACTATCAGCTTGATACGGAACAAAAGGAGAATGGTGCACAAACAGCCCGCACCCCTACTCCTTCTACAGTCGGAGGTTTCAAAACGTGCAAAACAGAAAGCCTGAATACTTCCAGAAGAGCAAGCGCGTGGCATGACGACTGGGGAACATTCTCAGTGAAACTGTGTTTCCAACTTTTTTTTGTTTCCTCTGGCTAATCTACTTCACTTTCCCTATCAGGGGACACTGTCTCTTTAATTGTAAGATAACCACTAACCGTCATACGTGATGGGAAGCCATGAGGGTTCATTATGATATCTGGACAGATTCCTGTATCGCAAAACGGCATGTCTTCCTGAGGAACAATCAGTCCACACACCCCTGCAGAAGGGAAAACATTTCAATTCACAAACAGCAAACCACCAGCAGGGCTGACGCTCATCACCAGATTTTCTTTCGTGTTTCCCTCCTCCTCTCTTGCTCACGGATCACTTTTTACCCAGATTCATTACCATGACCAGTGCTCACAACCTGCAGGCTCGAAGATAGCCCTTGTGACAGGACTGCCAAAATTAGCATACCCTTACATAATACTCCCAGCGACTTGTGAGTTGGCAAATTAGGGAAGAAAGCTTTAGATACAGTTTTCAGAGGCAACCAGAAACTTCTGACCAGTCAGCCTGGAACATCTCACGGCAGACCTAGTTTTTAAAGCTGACACTATAATTGCATAGAAGTGAAGAATCAGGCATAGAAGTGCACAGAATTGAAGAAATCAGGTCTCTTACAGCATCTCTTTGGACATACAAAATTGTTATTGATCAGAAATTTGTTTATGTACCTTTTCTAAATACTCTGAATAAAACCAAATCAAGTCAGGACTTTTCAAGGGCCGAGAGAAGATCAGTAGGGGAAAATAAATAAATAGAAAGAAGAAAGCATTTTTTTCCCAGGTAGCATTCATTTGCTGAGCAAAGACCACTTCCAGTGAATTACCAAGTACAATCCACTCCCCAGACCGCTTATATTCTGTTGTTCCACGAACACAAACTGTACCTTTAAAAGTTCTGGAAGCTTTTTTCAGTCTCCAGCAGTAGTGGAAGTAAATCCAAACCCCCCCCCCCAAAGTCTAAAATTATTTAGGAATAATTAAACAGAAACATGGAAACTCATTTAATACAGTCTATCACACAGCACAAAATTTTCCTTCCAACCCTTACAACTTTGATTCTGCTGTGAATTTTGCAAATCAAAATAGTGCAGCTGGAAGTGACCAAGAGATCTGACATTCAAATTCAGGTGCTAAAATGCAGCTGCTTAAGCCCATACTCCTTTGAACCAAAGCTACTGTTTCAGTTGGACAATTTCTTCCAGAAGCCCTTAGAGCTGAAAAAGCCTGCGAGCTATTTGAGATCAGCCTGCTGCAACTGCCAGAGAACGCCTTGGGAACAGTCCTGGAGTGGAGGGGGCTCCTGGAAGACCGAGGGTGCTGGTTACATCCCTAAAAAGGCATCCCCCGACCAGCCAGTTCACAGAGGGGTATTGGCGTCTGCTCAGGAGGGAGCTCCTCTTCCACTGTCCAAGCAAGACAGGGATAGGTGTATGGGACAGTCGTTAATAGAATGAGAATGGTAAGTATGGGGGAAGGGAGCAGGGAAAAAAAAAGGATTGGAACGTCTGAGATGGGGGGGTGGTGTTGCATTGAGTTTTTAAACCTATTAAAACTAATTTTCATTGTTCTACTATGATAATTCAATAACAGCCTTCCACCCCTCCCTGCCAAGCAGCAATCATTTGCTGAAAATGAAAAAAAAAAAAACCCAACCCACCATCTCTCGTGCGCACAGCATTTTTATCCTAAAACTGTCTACATAAAAACTATATGACGTGTATTTATGGCACGCACATTTTGCCTTATTTGCATTTACTTATAAGAAAGCATTAGGTTGCATCTGGACTTCATGGCACCTGTAAGCCAAAAATTAAATCTTAGCTAACTTAAAATTACTTTAGGCTCTGAAAACCTTTTATTTGCCAAGCCGGTTCCCATAGCAGACAGCCACTGTGTTGTTTGTTTTGTGTGAAAGTGAATGATAAAAGATCCATGAAATCGACACAGAAAGGCAGAACAGCAGAAAGAACTGAGGGCTCTCCATCATAGCGGCTTCTACCCTCCGCTGACTTGTATAACAATGGGACCTACACACCCAACTGCAGATCTAACACAGCTGTGCATTTCATTAGATGAAGAGCACTAGTGACACAAGTAAATAATTAACTTATTCTGGTCCGCTGACTGTGGTTATGAGACCAGTCATAGCTGACAGATTTTAATACAAGTTAACACAAAGACAGCATAATGAGCTTAGAAGTTAAAAACAAAATATTTAGACAGGATCCAGCAATGTGAAGCTCACTAGGCCATTTATAAAGTTTCTATTTTACCGAAGGGGAAAAAAAAATGAAAAAGAAAAAAAAAAGAGAAAGTTATAAAACCTCAGTTCTAAGCTTCTGTATTTTAAGAAGTCACTGAGTTTATAACAGATCTATAGCATGCCCGTGTGTGTTTAGAGAACAGGACAGAGAAAAGCCTCCCGTGTTTTACAAAAGTTCATTCTTTCTCATATAAAACTGTCTAAAAAGCTGGCAGACACCTTTCTTGTATACAATGCTACTTCTAAAGGAAAAGTAACTGTAATTCATTTAAAAAATGTAAACTCGACTTCATTCTGCAGTCAGACGCTCCTGAATTTGCTGCTCTTTCTCGTCCCCAGCCGCTGAGCCAGGGCTTGGGGCAGGGCAGTAAAAGGCAAGCCTAGCGATGCCGCACCGCCAAGCAGCTGCGAAAAAGCGATCAAGTGAATTAATCCATCTAAGTGCAATTATCACGTGCAATTCATCAATAAAACAGTAAAGGAGAAAAGACGAGGCTGGATTTAAGACAGCCTCAAATCCCACGTGTTGCCCTGTCCAAGCATAAACTGCATTTCCCAACCGGGCTGCTCAACTGCTCCCCATACGATATTCATAAATAGGACACACTCAAACTAGTAGGGAACTTGGCTCTGTGGCTCTTACTACAGGTTATTAAGACTTCCTAATTATTACTAATTTAGACATCACACGAAAATTGCTCCCCAGCATTCACATAGGACATGCAAAATAACTCAGATCATTCATTTCTCATCCCCTCACAATTTTTATATGCTGCATCTGAAATTTAGCAGTACAATTTCAGACTAAACACTACACCGCAGTGGGCCTGAATCTGCTCTCACCTATACACGCTGGAGTTCTCATCTAGGACCAGAATCAAACGTTAACCACCAGAAAAGGCTGGAACTATTTTTCCAGACAAAAGAAGAAACCAAAATGTTTTTTTAGTATGTGGACTAACAAGAGGGCTGTATGTTTGAGCAATCCAGCAGCTTGCTACATCTCCTTTCTTTGCAATCGGAAAGCAAATTGAATTCTAGAAAAAAAGCCTTTTTGTATCAATTTCATAATGTCAGTTTAGATGAAAAATTAGTGAAAATGCTAACAAATTAAGATCTCTCTGAAAACAAACCAACCCCCCCAACAAAACAGATTTAATAAGCGTGGCAGTTGACTGCAAGGATAACAGTTTAAATTAGAATAAACCTAAATCAGGCGCCTAGAGTGGTTTCACATGCAAGTATAACCCAGCCATAGGCAGTGTTTTTCAATGCTATTGTGCGGCAGCCAATAAACGCCAGCCCTCTGACTATGCACGATGGCCCCCATCCTCACACACGCTATCTGCATCCATCCCGACAGCATCTCCACACCCGTGCACCTCCACAGGGCCCTGACCGAGCATAAAGATCCCCCCACCCAAGAAGTACTTTTGTCCCTTAAGAGTTTCTTTTTCTACTCAGGAGAATTTCAGGTTTCCACGATTTCTCTCTTTTATGTGGCTGTTTTTAGAGTTTGCTGTCAAACACTGACATACGCAAACTTGTAAAACAGCAGTTGAGCAGAGGGGGAAGGGGGGGAGGCAGGGAGGGGGCTGGGACAAAACACAACAGTATGGGAAAGTTTTTCCACCGGCTACGATAAGATGCCTTCTATACACACACATGCCAAATGAAAAAAAAAAATCATCAAATAAGTCAAAACAACCTAATATAGAAAACTAATTACTACCAGCAGGAGGGACATTAGAGAGCAAAGGAGACCAAGTGAATAGAAGCAGCAGTAATACCAGTTTCCATCAGCAAGATAAAAAGAAGCGCATTACTAAATGTGCTTGTTTACTTCTTCTAATGATACGGTGGCACAAGAGCTAAAACTAACTTGAAAGGCGTCTATTTCAGACTTACCAGACCTGCCAGAATTTGGAAATACTTTGGAGAAGTAAGACTACGTCACATAATTAAGAGGAGTTGTAGCTATAACACAGCGCCGTTTATCATGGACGAGTGACAAACAGATTTGCAAAAAATTCGTAAGGCTAAACAAAAATGTGCATTTGCTTCAAAACTCTCAAATTCCAAACTGAGTTGGGTAACTAAGCACTAAAAACAAAAACTAAGAAGAAAAAAGTGCTGCATCACATAAGCTTTGTTCAATACTGAATCATTCACTGATCTATCATATCACTTGCTACATCCCATTTGACATAAGAGGTAAAGAACAGAATTAAAATTAACAGATAAATAATGCATAAGTAAACTTGATTAGTTTTCTTATTAAAAACATCACTCTAAATGAGAGGAGGTGCTAGAAGACAATACAGTTTGTACACTGCTTTCCCATGAGCTGCTGAATGGTCTGATGTGATAAATTTGCATAGTCTGAAGCACACAAAGAGCTGATTAATTGAAACCCTTACAATGCTTCTGGAAGCAGCTATTGTAAAACAATAACCATAGGAACTTTACAAAATACACATGGCTGAATGAGTCAAGAGCTTAATAAAATGTGTGTTCAGGATACACTATTTGGAAACAGAATTAGATATTTTTATTCTGTGCCATAAAATGCTAAATCGCCCTAATTTCAGAGGTTCAGTTGAGGATTTACTGAAAAGGTCAGGAGGTTACCTGTTTGCTGCTCGAGATAAAAAATGCTGCAATTTCTTCTTAAGACAGCAAGCTAGGCAGCAGTTTTGTTAGAAATAGGAAAGATGGTAGGAGAAGTTTTAATGGCATTCTAGTATCTCACTTCCTTACATTCACCTTCTGAAGATAAAAAAATAAGGCAAGAAATTCCTACCTTTCCTGATGCCTAATAACTACTAATCATCCCACATTCCTGCAGTCAATGACAGCAAATTTTTTTTAATGCCACTTCAATCATTTCATTCCTATAAACCCACTGAAGTTTTCGAGCTAAAGCACTAAGTCTGACTCGTAACGTGGGGGCAAGTTACACAAGTAGCCATCTAAAGCTCACACCTTCCTTTACGTGTTCCGCTGTGCCGGAGGAGTGCCCATTAAAAGGGGAAAGATAAGTTGTTCTCAACTATGAAGCTTGGCAAGCAGAAGGCAGATGCTCAAAGTAGCAAAAATTTTAAAAGTAAGCAAGGTCAGACTTGGGCAGATAAGCGGTATTGTCATGAAGTTTATGCAGTTGACAATGCTGTGAATGGATTTTGTTTTGACACTAAGGAACATGGTTCATTTAGGAAAACAAAGACCATCTTTCATGAATTTAAACTCGCTTCCTTGTCTTTAGAGTTGTTTAAGTGCAGATACTTCAGAAAGGTTTAATCCTTTATCTTAGATCTTCAGCTATTAAAAAGCTTCTGTTTGCCAGTTCAAACAATCTCTTGCTTAAATACAGTTTTTCCACTCCTCAGGAATACTGTTCAGTATTGCTGCTTAGTTCTGTGATCTGCAGGACCTTTGTTGGAGGTGTTAATCCTTTTTCACATGAGAGACTGAGAAATGTTCTTTCAGAGAAGTGATATATTGCTTTTTTTCACATCAAAGGAGCCCAACTTTTTCCTCATTGTGACTTGTAGCAAAGAGGAAATCTGGAAATATAATAATTTAGTTTGTATGGAACTCAGATGAAGCTTCTTTAGCTTAAAAATCCTTCAGCCTTCTGTGCTTTGAAAAGTGACTTTGCTTGAAGAATGCAAGACTAAAAACCAAAATAATTAACCAAAGAAGTTTATCGTTCTGAAAAAAATGCAATGCAATACAGTTAAAAGGACTTCCTAGAGTTCAAGACAAGTCCTCCCTGGTAGGTATACAGGTTTTTGTGAAGACATTAGAAACTTTAGAGCTGACTAAAGTGACAGTCCCACTCCCAAAGAGCTTACTGCAACATCCAGTTTGAAGATGAACATTGAGACAGAGCAAAATATTTGCCAGTGCATTTCTCAACACATCATGGCCTCACTTGGGGGTTTTCTCCTCCTCACACACTTCTCTGCTGACAAGTTTTGAAGGAAAAGCTAGCTCTTACAGGCAGTTTGGAAGAAGTGCACTTAAAACATGGACTGAAGTGAAAAGACAGTGTGGCGGACAGGCCAGAAGTGGTGACCCTTGCCCATGCAGCACTGACACGCAGCACACAAAGACGGTAGCAAATAGAGAGGCAGCAGCATAGAAGTGGATTCCTATAGAGACTGACAAAATTTACCTACGTATTTCACCAAAAAGCTCTTCTGTTACACAAGGCTAAAGCTGGTTTGAGAGATTTAGTCTGTCATACCGCAGACACTTTCCAATTCTCTTACACCGCTTCCTTCGGCCTCAGCGACAAAGTACAGCTTTGGAATACAGATAAATTTTGGAATACAGGAAAATAAAACTGCAGAAACCTGGTTTGTGCAATCTCTTATTTTGCACATAATTAATTATTTTAAAACTACTACTAGAATTCTGTGAAATCACATCTCATCTTCGGCATGCCTTCCAGAAAATAAAACTACTTCACAGAAAAGATTGACAATACAGAAAGGAGAGAAATATGCATTCTCCCCATCCCACTGAATCAAGGTACTTGTTAGTTTTAGCTCATCATAGGTTTAAATGGCCCTGTGATGGGCTTAACGCTAACATTCACAAATTAAACTTGAAGAGGTAATTGCCTGCATTCAGACAAAGATGAGAGAACAAATTCAGGGCTAATTAAAAATTCTCTCAATGGAAAATGTTAAACCGTTAGTATTACGATTCCTGTTCCACAACTGTCTGTATTCCTCTGTTATGACTGATCCTTCCCCGATTTGATGTCAGAGAAGGATGGTACTAGCTGTAATTTTAAACAGCTAGCAAAGGAGATTTTCCCCTTCCTTTCCATGCCTTTTCTCCAGTTCTATCATTGTCTGTAATCTAACATTGATGTCAGCATCTGGTTCTTCACTGTACACTGAAGTTGCAACTGTAAACCTCACCGTTCTCCTCAGTATTTTTCTTGATAACTAAGACATTTATCTTCTCCACTAAGCACGCTTCTCCTTTCCCCCATTTGTTGTAACGTCTTTTCCCATAATGCACTTTAAGCCGGTGAACTGAGAGGTCTGCTACCAGGAAGGATATGTATCCTAGCAGAATGTAATAATTTAGAATATTATCACTCCTCTGATCACAAGAGATTACTAAAGATCGATGTACTGGACAGCTAACAAGCACATGCCTGCAAACTTGGTAACACAACTGTTGCAATATTCCCACTCGTACCTCCAAAACCAAGCTGAAAGGAATATTTGCTATTCTGAGTAATTGATGGTTTGGGCTGGTGTGCTGCTTTTGGCTGGGATAGAGATAATTTTCTTCGCAGTAGCTAGTATGAGACTATATTTCGGATACGTGCTAGAGAAATGTTGATAACACTGATGTTATAGTTGTTGCCAAGCAATGTTTACATTAAACCAAAGACTTTTTCAGTTTCTCATACTGCCCCTGTGTTCCCAGCTTCTTCTCTACAAGAAACTGGGAGAAGACAAAGCCAGGACAGCTGAGCCCAACAGACCAAAGGGATATTTCAGTCCATACAACATCATGCTCAATATATAAGCTGAGGGGGATCACAGCTTGGGGACTGTCTGGGCGCTGGTCAGTGAGTGGTGAGCAGTTGTATCACTTTGTTATTGTTGTTTTCCTTTTCATTACATATTATTATTAGTAGCATTATTAAAATCGTTATTTCAATTATGAAACTGTTCTTATCTCAACCGATGAGGTTTCTTACCTTTTATCCCCCAATTCTCTCCCCCACCCCACTGGTGGAGGTGAGCGAGCAGATGTACGGTGCTTAGTTGCTGACTATGGTTAAACCACAACAGCTTACTATTATTTTAGGTCCAAAAACCAGATACATGTGGGATCAGTCATTCTAGCCTTACGCGATCCCAGGCCTAATTATGGGTGCCCTCAAAGTTCCCTACAGCATTTTGGATGTTGTTTTTCACTAGCAGGGGACTTCCACATGTATTTTACTTTGGGGAAAAAAAATTATTACTAACTTTCTATGGGGTTTGGGATACTGAAGAAAATACCACCAGATCCTAACAGAGTGTGTATTAGTTGTTTCTGCATTTGACCATGAATATCAGGGTTTAATGAGCAGCAAAAGTACTCGTGCTGTGCCTGTCCTTCGAGACCTCTAAAATGAGCTTGCTGTGTGAGATGTCTTATGTGCATTCAGCGGTATGGAAGGTCCTCTGCTCCCTGAAGCCATACTGCAGCCTGCATGACACAATGTTTCCTTCTATCATTCTTCCTCCTTTTCTCCTCTGATGGTTCTAGATTTTTGGAGCACCCTTTTTCTTGATTTTTGGAAATGGAAATGAAAAACAGTCCCCTTTAAATCCTGTTCAACTATTTCAGTAGGTTCACATCAATAGCCCAAGGTAGGAGAAAAAGCTTACCTGCTTAAATTTTTCATGCAGATGCACATAAATATTTATCATTACTAACCAAGCAGTTTCTTTCATGTAATTTGTAGGCTTTTAAAAAAATTCTAGTAAGAAAAGTGGTCATGCACAGTACTGATCATATTGTTGTGTAACACCTTGAAGCTAAAATGCTGCACGCCACTTAAAAGGAGACAGGATTAATTAGACGAAGCTCAAAATATATGAAGAAACAGGCTTTGCTCTAAAAGCAAAGGTTTAGCACATTATTATAGGTTTATAAGGTTTAATTATGTAGGTTTATAAGTACTGCACATCTTCATTCTGCATGAGATTAAAAAATTATTTCAAAGAGACTCTACACAAAATATTCCTGAAGGAGAATCTTCCTGGAGATAAGGAAGGAATGGGGCAGTTGAACCATTCCAACTCCTCAGCAGTTTCTGTTTGCCTAAGGATCTTCCCTCGTCACTTACCAAAACTATCCTGTAGGTCTGTAGCGCAAGAACTAGACTGGATTTTAAAAGGAAAGTCGCGAATGTACTGCTGCTTCTTTACTGGTTTTAAGTGTTCAATACGTGCTGGTTTCCAAATCACCCGGGGACTCTGAGAACCACTTCTTATTTTTATATCAAAAGTCATCTTGAAAATACAACCAGGAAAAATGTTTCCATGCTTGTCAGAAGAGTTTCTATTTCTTAATGACAGCAGAAACAATTGAAGTATTTCTTTAGAATACAGAGTTTCAAGAACCAGTTTTCTGGGTCTACGGAAAGACACTGTGGAGGTAAGGGTGATCTTGAAGAGAGCTGGATGTACTGAGGAACCCTGCGTTGACTGTACTCCACAGAAAATATACACAAAGAACTTGAGGCAAGATCTGGTAACAGCTCACATCCTGATCAACTACTGCCTTCCGTTCCCATTTCACCTCTTTTGACTGATAGATTTGCTCTGGGTAGATGTCCTGATCACCAAACCTGGAGACTACAAAACAGGGATTACTGTGGTTAGCTCTGCATCCCACGAAAGGGATGCCATCTTTCACTTCAGTTACACCTGGCTACCTCATTGCCACTGATGCTTCCGTACTTTCACAGCCCCACAAAGTCATAACGGACCTCAAGTTTGACTTCAGGCTACACATGTGAGCAAAGAAGTAAAAAGAAGCATGGAGCATCATAAAAACGACTTCTTACTCGTGCCTGGGGTGCATCTGTAAGCAATTGCCCTTCGTACCTCTTCCAATCACCCCCCACAC